>NW_008652776.1:0-755 GCF_000695815.1 Acanthisitta chloris
AGAGGTGGATCCCTCCCATCCCGGGGTGGGCACGGAGGGGTCCTGGCCTGCTGCTCCCCAGGAAATCCTATTCCAAGAGTTCAGAAGTGTCCTGGTAGCCCCCAAGGCTGTCCTTGGCGGGCTGGAGGGGGGTCATGGGCCATGGTGGTCCCTGGGCCACCACACACAGTGGCCGGGCTGGTACTAGGGCACTGGGGCTGGTACTGGGGCCCCAGGTTGGTACTAGGGTCTCAGGTTGAGGGACTCAGGGTCGGCACTGGGGTCCCAGGTTGGTCCTGGGGTGCTCAGGTTGGTACTGGAGTCTCATGTTGGGGGGCTCAGGGTTGGTACTGGGGCTTCAGGTCAGTCCTGGGGTCTCTGGTCTGTACTGGGTGCTCAGGTCAGTAGTGGGGTCCAGGTCACTGCTGGGGTGCTCAGGGTAAGTACCAGAATCAGTACACAGATCCCAGGTTGGTACTGGGGTGCTCAGGATCAGTCCCAGGGTCCCAGTCCTGGGGTTCCAAGTTGGTATTGGGGTCGGTACCGAGGTCCCAGGTTGGTATTGAGATCTCTGGCTGGTACTGGGGTCCTAGGTTGGTACTAGTGTGCTCAGGTTCAGTCCCAGGGTCCCAGCCCAGCACTGGGGTCTCTGGGATCGGTCCCAAGGTCCCAAATTGGAACTGGGGTCTCCAAGATCAGTACTGGGATCTCAGGCTGGTACTGGGGTCTCCAAGATTGGCACTGGGGTGCCAGGTGGCTCTGTGGTGCCCAGGGTC
>NW_008652777.1:0-215 GCF_000695815.1 Acanthisitta chloris
GGGGTCCCCCCCCATTTTTTTGGGGTGCTGGGGGGGGGTCACTGCTTCACAACACTAAATCACTCCTGGCCACGCTTCTACCCCCCCCCAAATTCTGGGGGGGACACGGGGGGTCCCCCAAATCCTCCTCCCTCCCCCCAAAATTTGGGGGGGCTGCTTAAAGGGCTATTTTTTATGCCCCCCCAGATTTTGGGGGTAACTGTCTGTCCCGCTCT
>NW_008652777.1:568-1046 GCF_000695815.1 Acanthisitta chloris
TTTTTTTTTGGGGCCCCCCCGGGGGGATCTGGGGTTTATTTGGGGGAGCCACAACTTGCAAAACATCCGAAGATTTTTATTGAATTTAGGGGGAAAAAAAAGGGAATTAGAGGAGGAAAATAAATAGGAGAATTTGGGGGGGAAATGTTGAGTTTTAAGGGGAAGGAAAAAAAAAAAGTTTGAGGCAAAAAAATGGAAATTTGGGGGAAATAGGAAGAAATTCAAGGAAAATTGGAGGGGGAGGAATGTTGAATTTTAAGGAAGATTAAAAGGAAATTTGGGGGAGGAAAAGGGAAAATAAATGGGAAATTTGGGAAAGAAAAAGGGAAAATATATGGGAAATTTGGGGGAGGAAAAGGGAAATTTTATGGGAAATTTAGGGGAGAAAAAGGGTAAATTTGGGGTGCAAAACCCTAAAATCCACCCCAAAATTAGCCAATCCCATTAAAATCCCCCAAATTCCCAGGGGGTGAGATTT
>NW_008652778.1:0-1616 GCF_000695815.1 Acanthisitta chloris
CAAAGCCTTCGCTCCCTACTGCAGAGCTGTCAGAGCCCAGCGCGGTGGCTGGGAACGACCCGGTAGCACTGGCCTTGCGGGAGCCCTGCCCGAGCTGGGACAGGTGGCGGCAGGTACTCTGCACTGCCCTGCCAGCCTGAGCCTTGCACTGAGTCTTCTTCTTGCCCTAACACTTCCAGTGTTCCAGACCAGGCTGGATGGGGCTTTGAGGGATGGTGTCCCTCCCTGTCTGTGAATGGGTGATGGGCAAATGAACTGCATTGTGCCTACAAGCATGGCTTGTCTAGCCCTAAACAACCAAACGTGACCTCTTGTCACTAGATCGCCACTTCTGCACCTGAGGCTTCTGTCAGAGTGTACTGATGGGAAGCAGGAGAGGAGGGAGCCTGGATAAAGTATGGAGTAAAAACCCAGCCACACCCAGTGTTTGAGGACTGGACTGTTCTAGCAAAACAAGGTGTTAGTTCCTTCTGCTGCATTTTGCATAGGAGCCTTGGTCAGGAGCACATTTTTAATATTTCCTTTCCACATTTGTTTGGGTTTTTTTTGTTTTGTTTATAACCTGAAAGTAGTTTTCTCTCCAGAATCCCAACTGACCCTCTGTCAGAGGTGTCAGAAGATGGCTCATGAATGGCTTTTCATTTCCCAGTAGTGTGTGTAGGCTCTGCCAAGGAACAACAGTACCCTAAATTCCCAATACAAGCTAAAGACACAAGGAGCAGAAAGCTCCTTGCCCATGTGTAAGCAAGACTATGCAACACCTGAGCACAGCACTTGCCCTGATGTTGGGGCATTGCAGATGGGGAGACAGCTCCAGTGACCAAGCACTATACAGGGCCAGACTGGCTCTGGCCCTCTCCTCCTATCCATCAGGTAGCTGCTAGGCATTATGTGGCTTCTGAACTCAAACAGCAGTATTTCCAAGTCTGACTCAGGATCCCTTCTCTAGCTGGCAGCAGATATCTATGGCAAGGTTACACAATACAGCAGAATGAACAGTTATTTTTGTTCACGGATGTCTTACATCAGTTCCCTCTGGTGTGTAGGTGTCGGTGCCAGATGCACCTGGTGAAAGTACAAGGGTCTTTTCTCCATGCAGGAGACTCTTGGCACATCACTGCCACAGCCACCCTCCATGTTTTGCAGCAAGAGCTGAACAGAGCACAGAGATCAAGTGCAAGGGAATATTTTCTTTTTATGGAAAAAAATACCCAAACAAAAAATAACCAAACAAAATTATAACAACTGTTATACCAAAAGAATACTCTTTTTGCATCAGCCTTTCCAGTTTGAGTCATCTTATCATCATGCACTGTGCTGTATCATGCATGCCTCCTCCAGCCTCACCTTCTTCTGCAGAACCCCTGCCGTGACCCCAGCAGCCTTCTAGCCACATGCTATTCAAGACTCCCTAACGGAGGGAAGTCCAGCTGCCACAGTGGGTCAGTGGAGACTTATTTTTCAGTGCTGCCACTGATCCAGTCCCGTACCGGCATTCTATTGCACAGTGTTTGGTGAACGTATTTGTCAAGAGGCAAAAGCTACAATGAGAAGAGGGACTTTGCTTGGCCTTCTCTCCCATGCAGTTTGTTCCTGTGGAGTTAACACTGTTTTTG
>NW_008652778.1:1642-6330 GCF_000695815.1 Acanthisitta chloris
TTTTGAGCAAGTAAGGTTGTTAACTTGATCTTCCCATCCATAGAGGCAGTGAGGCAGGTCCCACAGTCCATGGCTGTGCTCCAATCCACTGTGACAACAGGAGCTCGGTGTCCTCCCAGGGACAGGCAGCTCTCCAAAACCTTTTCCTCACCATTTAACTAAAAGAAGGAAAGCATAAGATTTTAAGGAGATAAATTTCTGCAGTGGGGGCAATGCACCCACAAGAGGAGCCAAACCTGCTACAGACTCCACATCTCTAACAGCACGTAGAATGAAGCAGAAAATCAGAGAAATGTTGAGATGTGTGTAGCACACGAGAAAGGAATTTACCAGTCTCACAACAGAAACACGTGTTCTCAAGCATCTCAGTTGCTCACATCATCTGAACTGCAGTAATTGAACAAGGCAGGCTAAGAGCACAGACTGATGAGAGGCACATAAGCCTAAGCTACAGCTCATGTTAGTTCAGGTGCTCTGAGTGCCCCAGATGCAAAGTAAAAATTCCATCTAATCTGCCTTGCAACGGCTTATACTCCAGAGAAGGCAAGTCACTGCTTGTGATTGCGTAACAGAAATTTGGGTACTTGGAATCATTCAGCCTTACACTTCATTTAATTTCAGTACACAGTAAGAAGACAATCAGGCTGGGTTTAACATAGTATCAGCAAGCATACAACGCATCAGTCAACAATCACACATTTCACACTGAACTGGCATGCATCTATGTATTAAATAAATAATTAAAACTTTGTCCTAGGCACTCAGACACTAAGGAGAATTGCCACAGCTAAGCTTTAAGAACAAGGAGCACATGTACTCTAGTTACATACAGGGGACCAAAACACTTGCTAAACACCACACACTGCTAAAATGCACACTGTATAAAACTGAGCAGCAACTTTCACAGAAAAGGGATGGGTAGGTGCTTCTTGAGAACTTCCAGTGGTGGCTGTTGCACCCTTGTAATAACAAAAGCTTGTACAGATATGTAAGAGTACTCCCCGTCACTTTTCAGACTCACCTTAAAAATTACTCCCCCAGTAGAAGAGCATGTCAACATGTAATTGCCCTCAGAGTCAAAAGCAAACAGCCTTCCTCGTGGGAACTGGACTTGCTTGTAGCCACTGTACCCAGACAGAACAAAAGGACCTGTAGCTTCACTGGGAAGGTCATACTCAGACACCTTCATGCCACTTTTGTGAATGTTCCACTGAATAAACTAGAACAAGAAAAAGAGATGACAAAACAAATTAACTAGGATGAAAACAGAGTAGCCTTTTGTTGTTTTTAAGCCAAGTAGCTATTCCTCACAAGCAGATGGCATTTTGACAACTGTATCTAAGTGGCTATATTAATAAAACAGGTTGCAAATGCTGTCAGTGTGTCTGCTATCCAGACAAACATATGCCCCATCTTCCACAAGCACTGCTGCCTGTGTCCTTCCACATTGCATGCAGTATCCTGGTGAGAATTCACTTAACTCTCATCAGCCAAGACCCCACACCTTCAGGCAGGTGGCTCCCTCCCTGAGCCACATCTCTACTGCTAAAGACTGTGGAATTGCAGAAACTGAAGTATTTATTGTAAGCAACAGGGAGCTGCTGACATGTACATTTATGCAAAGTGGTCAAAGATCTGCTACGCCATGAATCCCAGATCTCAAATGTGATCTCGGGCACAGAAAGGTCATCTTCACATAGACTATGTAGGAAGGGGATGTCACCAATGGTAGGATTTGCAGACAAGGTCCAAGACAGCTCCAGCTGTTAACACACTTTTCGGCCACTGTCTCTGCACAGGCTGCATGGAGCTGGGTGGTACTGCACACCTAAGATTACAGTTAGCAGCCCACAGATAGTCCAGATTCTGAGCACATTTCTACTTCTGCCCCCACCACGCAGTCTCCAGAAGTGGTATCACTGCCAGCTGACCAGCAGAAAGTCACCCATAGCCTACCTTGCCATCCTCGCCTATGCTGTAGACTGTGTTCTCATCATAGCTGAACTCGACGGAGTAGACTTCCCCATCGTGTGCCTTCCAGCTCATGGCACACTCGTGCTGCTGCATATCTGAGGGGAGAACCGGTACTGAACACTCCTTGTACTCACACAGAGTTGAAGTGAAGAGAGAGGCCTTTTATGTTCTAAGGTCTCTGTATCAGCCCTCTAATCCAGCCTGGGGGAGCCCAATCCAATGCCAGCACTCTGTGCTTACCCTCCAGCATATGGCTTTCACTTTGGCCACCAAAATCATTGCCTGTAACTTCCTCCAGCTTTACAGGGCTGCTCATACGCTCACTGTCAACTGCAGGCATTCTGCATTCAACCCCACTGGTACCCTCCTCTTGTTAGCCTGTCCACCCTCACAGCTGCCTTCAGCTCTGTCCTCCCACAGACCTGGGACTTCAGCCTCCAGCTAGCACCTGTGCCAGAAGCAGATTCCTCATTCATAGAGGAGAGAGGCAAGGACTGCCTTTATTGCAAGGACTGGCTGAAGAGGACAAAACCTGAGAAACAGAAATTGCTCAGAGAATGAGGGCTGATGTGAAGCCCTTGCCTTCAAATGGAAGTTTACACATTAATTCCTTTCCTCAAGACGCAGCCTCTGGCAGTGGTACTGTGATCTGGCATAGCCAAAGACTGGTCTCCAGTCAATGTCCACCAGAAAAAGTTTGTCAGTTTATTCCTGAGAGCTACTCTGCAGAAGAGAAAATAGCTTTCACCTTTGTGTTCCGGCATGTCCCACGGCTGCCTCCCTGCTGGCAGAAGGGTGCTATGGGCAGCCAGCTGAGGACAAGGGCCCACCTCACTGCCCAGTTTCATAGAATCCTTTAGGTTGAAACAGCCCTCCAAGATCATTGAGCCCAACTGTTATCCTAGCACTGCCACAACCACCACTAAGCCATGTCCCTAAGTGCCACATCTATACATCTTTGAAATACCACCAGGGATGGCAACTCCACCCCTTCCCTGGGCAGCCTGCTCCAGTGTTTGATAACCCTTTTGGTGACAGAAGTTTTCCTAATATCCAACCTATTGAGGCCCTTTCCTCTTGTTCTATCCCATGTTACTTGGGAGAAGAGACTGACCCCCACCTGGCTACAACCTCCTTTCAGGTAGTTGTAGAGAGCAGTAAGGTATCCCCTGAGTGTCCTTGTCTCCAGACTAAACACCCCTAGCTCCCTCGGCTGCTCCTCATAAGGTCTGTGATCCAGAGCCTTCACCAGCTTTGTTGTTTGTCCTGTAGTGAGGGGCCCAGAGCTGAACACACTATTTGAGGTGAGGCCTCACCAGTGCCGAGTACAGGAGAAAGATCACTTTCCTAGTCCTGCTGGCCACACTATTTCTGATACAAGCCAGGATGCCACTGGCCTTGCCGACCTGGCCTCACAGCTGGCCAACCAGTCGACCAACCAACCAATACCCCCAGGTCCTTCCCTGCCATACCGAAGAGACGAACAATCCCATCCGCAGCCCCGGTCACCAGCAGGTTGCCATTGTGGTTGAAGGCTGTGCAGTTAATAGCAATGGGCTCAGGCTCCAAGGAAAACTGCAGCTGGAAGGGAAAGTCTGCATTAATGCTGAGAAACAGAGCCGGGCATGTGGAAGAGCTTATCTCCAGGGGAGCGAGGAAAGATGGTGTCTAGTAGCAAGAACTCCTCCAGTTTGGAGCCCTACACTTCTCATGATTTCAGGGTTGGCAGTGACATTTTACTGTGACACTTAAACCAGCAATTCACCTAAGCCAAGTCACAACTCTCTTGGACATGGCCTCAAGGTTGCAAAACCAGCTTTTGGCAGGCATTAGCTTGAGTACGTTGCTTTCTCCTACATGTCAGGGACAGCACTCATTTAAAACCTGGGAGCGCAGAGGAAATAGCAGCAAATAAAACCCTTCAGTAAAGCTCAACTGGAAAAAGCCTGAGCAAAGCATCATTTAATCCACTTGGGATGTTTCCAGTCTGAAACTATGCAGGCAGAAACAAGGTTATGGGCTATTTTGAAGAATCCCTCCAAAAAACACACCAACAAAACCCAAAACCTCCACCCAAAGCCAGCAGCTACTGACATTATTTATTTTTATCCTGAGTGTGATAAAGGGGAAAGGTGGAAGGAGGATAAAGGGTACTGAAAAGAAAGTCAGCATAACTTAGGAAGAGGGCTCCTACATATGGAAACAGAAGAAACTCATTCTCAGCAAGCAGACTGAGAAAGGAAAGAAATCCAGTAAGTACCTGCTGCTTCATTGTTTTAGTGTCCCACAGCAGCAGCTTCCCAGGAACTTGGTTCATGCTTTTGCCCCCAGAGCTGACTACTGAGAAGTCCACATGGGAGTTGGGGCTCTGGGCTGCCGCAGAACAGACAAAAGAGGCACCACTTGGGCTGCAGGCAAGCGAGAGGATCCTGAAACACAGGCACATAGTCTGAATTGCCTCTCTCCAGCATCTGCCTTAAGCACAACACTCAACTACAAGCTCTCCCATTAAGACCCCAAAAGACAGAGTGCACTGTAAAGGAGGGCAAGATTCATGTGCTTAGACAGATTTTGAGTGTCTCCCATTTAACTGAGCAGTTTCACACTGCTCAGACAGGGACTGCCCTCTGGATGAAGGCTAGGTAGTCCTGCAGTTGCAGAAAAGCAGTAGGAACTTGGAGATAGTCACAGTCAAAAGCAACATTTAAATATAT
>NW_008652779.1:0-230 GCF_000695815.1 Acanthisitta chloris
GGACCCCCAGGGGATGTGGGGGACCCCGGGGCAGGTGTGGGCACCCTCGTGACCCCCCTGTGCCCCCCAGGAGCGATACAGTGCCAGGGACCTGCAGGGGCTGACGGTGGAGCATGACCCGGCGGCGTTTCCTGAGGGACAGACCCTCGTGCTGACCCTCAAGGACAGAGGTGAGTGGACACAGGGACAGAGGCTCTGCTGATCCTCAAGGACAGAGGTGAGTGGACACA
>NW_008652780.1:0-5613 GCF_000695815.1 Acanthisitta chloris
GATCGTTCTGTGATTCATGTGGGATATTTTGTTCGACTTGACTCAAATATTGAGTAGTATTGCGTCATATTTTGTCACTGATTATTTATATTTCACAATCTGGGAAGACAATCCTAATGCAAATGAAACCTAATATCAACCTTGTTGATATTCTCACCATTGGCAGCATTTAGAAGTCTTAAAATAAATAGATGTGTATCTTGGGTCCTGAAAATTGTGAATGATCCGTCTTGATTATGTTGAGCAGATTATGTTCATGGATTGAATTACTCATGCTGTAATTAATCCACTTTTTTACTGTAATTCTAATTCATTTCAGCAATATAAAGCAGTTTCTAGGGAAAATATTTATACATTTATAACTGAAATTCACAGGAGAAGTTACTAAATTACTAGACATTAACATTTTGATTTTGATTTTGACTATCAAAACTGTTTGATATGACACCACCAGAAGCAGTTGCTTCCCATTTTTTTGCTACAAGTGTAATCACATGTGCAGATAAAACAACTTCAAAGACCTTTAATTTCTGGCATTTCAGCAAATTGATTTTTCGTTCCTTTTGAAGGCGTAATTGACCTCAGAGCCAGTGTTTAATTAGCTCAGCCTCATCCAAGTCAGGAGAGGAGCTAAAAAGAGCAAGATCCAGGCCTTTGTTTTTCCAACTAGCATCGACTGAACTTAAACATGAATGGAAGTGTTTACTGGAGTTTCCTGCTCACCTCTCACTCACTATTCACAGCAATTAAGTTTCTATTCACATTGAATTCTAGAAATATTTCTGTTACATGTTTAGTCCTGTGCAGAAGAGCTGTCTGCCAAAGTTCTCCAAGTTTCCACCAAAAGGAGAAGGTGCCACTGGAGCCAGGTAGTTCTTCACACAGTCCTTTAAAATGTGCAGGCAAAATCTTGTTTTAGTGCAGAAGGACTCAGGTGGTAGGAGGTGAGACCTGACTGTAATGACTAGGTGGTTTAGCCCAAAACTGGAGTCCCCAGTACAGGAGTGGCCAAAGATGAAAGTTCAAGCAGATGAGGAGGTAGAACACATCTCGTGTTGGGCAGAGGAAGGTTGGGAATGGTAGACAAGCAGTAGGCCAAAGGTAAAAGCTGTGCTTGGAACAGCACCTATCACACTCTTGGATTCACTCTGTCAAAGATTGGCTCTTTGCCCTATTGGCTGAGGGTTCCTGACTGATTGAATAATTAATGACATTTCCTGCAGCTGTGACACTGCAGTGTCGATTGACTCGGCAGCAGGTGCTCTCAGAGAGCCATTTGACCTCCTCAGAGATGAGTCTCTTGGGCATTTTATTCATAAGTAATCGCAGTCATTTACTTCCCAGTGGTAATTTGGGGTTTTGTTGTATTGTCTCCTCTTGTCTTTGTCCCTTTTATTTGTTTATTTATTATTTGTCTTTAATCTCCATGCACAAAAGGGATGGGTGGGATTTTTGATTGAAGACTATGCAGCTGAAGAGCTCTTGCCTGTTTCCTGGGAGTCATGATTGGTACACAGTGAGGTCACTAATTAAGCTTCTCCACATCAGATGGATGTGTTTTTCCTTCACATTTGACACCTGGCTCTTGTGCCATGGGCAATTTATGCTAGTCTGGCTCCAAAAGACATTAAGGAACTCAAGGACAGTTTGGTAACTCCTTTTTTGTGAGGGCCTCCTTCAATAGTGTTAGAGCCAGACCACTCTCTGTAGCTGCAAGTGCCTCTTTTCCTGCCTTAGGATTCTGTTCACTTGGGAACTGTTACTTGAAAAGTATTTTGCTTTAAGTGTTTCTGCATTGTGTGAGAAGGGACAATATCCTCTCTTCTCTCTGACCCCATATCTAACAAGCAGAGAAGACATTCAACCTTGTTTAAGTTTCCTGGCTGGACTACTTCCTTAATAACTAACTTCCTCTGGGATTTAGGTCTCAAGGTGAGGTCTCAGCTCCTTAATTCTTTTCTGGTTATTTTCTCCTGAGCACCAAGTTTGCGTACTCTGTGTCAGTAGAAAACTCTTAAGCTAACGCACAATGCAAGTTGCCTTGAATTCTCAGTTCCCTGCTCCTGAGTCTGACTGCTGATCTCATGCAGGTCCTATGGATTTATCTTACAGATTTAAGACCTGGTTTCATTGAAGTATTAGAAAATAATTTGCTAAATAGTAGTTGACCGTGTTCAAGTGGCTCTTCAATGGGTTTTTCATGTGCTCAGAAAAGCTGTATTTAGAGAATAAGGGAGTTTTGTCAGCTCAGTGATCCCAAAATTATGTGAATGGGATATGTAGAATAGTGTGTGTGTGTGTTGATCCATAAAATCTCCTGAAGAGCAGGTTTGCCACATTATCCGTTTGTAAATTCCTACATTCTGTGTTCAAATGGTTGATCTAGTGCTGTCCTGGAAGTGCTGGAAGTATTTGCAGATACAAATACTGTGTATTTGCAGAGTATCTTCAGTGCACTTAAGCAGTAAAACTGCTCTGTAAAGGACTGAGACCTGCTGTGCTGTGCCATGCATGGCTGGCCAAGCCCTGTCCTGCTATTTGTTGACTTAACAGATTGACTTGTATGTGATGTAAATTCACTCGGTGTATTCCCAGCAAGATTGTGACTGCTTGGGTAAACAAGATGGAGTAGTTCAGCTAGTCAAAAATGGAAGTGAGATTCTAGATTACTCCACCAAATTGCCATCTGTGCCCAGAAAAAAGTCATTTGTAAATACAATTTTAATAAATATGATCGGTTATTGTCATTTGGCAGCAATAATACTTCTTTGGGTGCAGCTCTCTTGCCTCCTTCAGCACTCAGTGTTTGAATTCCCCCTCTTTCCTTCCCCCTCCACACCCTCCCTGTAAAGATAACCATTCTCTCTTGCCCTTAGTCTCCTGCTGACCAGTGTAAGAAAATCCATGCTGGTGATGAGGTGATCCAGGTCAACCATCAAACTGTGGTAAGTACTTTGGAACGTCTGTGCTGCAGACTTTGCCTATTCCCAATGCTAAAAAGGTCCTAATTCTTCTTGGAAGGTCATTTTGCCCAACTACATTATAATCTATGTCTTTTAAAACATAATATCCACTGCTTATGCTTAATAAGCAAAGGCACAGGTTGAGTCATTAACCAGCCCAGAAGGATTAAGCCCAATTTACATCTTGCACAGCTGCTGTTCAACATCACACTCTTTATATAAGGAGATCCCAGAATATTTCCTTGAAGTTCTTAGGCTTCTCATTATGCACATTCCAGCTAGTTTCACTTCTCCTCTTAACCAGAATTTTACATTCTGTTTAATGCAGGATTCAGATTAATAATGCAGAAGTGCTGTGACTGCCATGTGTTCTGACTCTGCTGGGGGGTGGGTGTAAAAGTGATTGAAGTGTTGATAGAAATCTGTCAGGGTTTGGGTCTGTGCATTCCCAAGTGCAGATTTATTTTTAAGACACACATAAACACATGTATGCAGAAGTGTCTGCTGAGCCTCAGGTATTTCAGGATGTGATTTAAATATGTTTAAACATGCCCCATTTCTTCCCCAGCTGTGTGCTCTGGTGTGTACTGCAGGCGTGGAAAACTACTTTCAGAAGCTTATTAATAATTTGGTCATTTTCTTAGCTGGGATGATTTGTAATTGAGCCCTAAAAGCCTATCAGAATCCCCACCTAGAAGTTTATCAGAGCCTCATCCAATGGTTCTATTGTTCTTCCTGTTTTGTGATGACATGAGCTGCTGCCTTATAATGATGCTAGTTCCAATGCTAATGATTGCTGGAGAATTACAGGAGAATTTTGCCCCAGTCCTAAGTCATAGCAAGTGTCCCTTTAAAAGAAGTAAACTGTATTTTGCAGAGGAGTGGATGCTTTGTTGCTGCAACTACAGGTGAAAGGAGCACTGGTATTCATTACTCCTTAGCCATGAGTAGCATTGTAACAATGAGAACTCCCTAATAAACCTCTAATTTAGCCATTTAACTTTGTCTTTCAGGATCCAATCTCCAGACACAGCAACTACAAAATTAGGGAATCTCTTTCTGTCTGTCATTTGTGTGAAGTGGAAATAAGAAAGTCTGCTTATTAAAATCTTATGATTAGAGAGCAAATATTTTCTCTTGAAAAGAAGTATAACTTATTCATTTACACTTTAAATGTTAATGCAGGACACAGCTCTTATCTGTATTAGAGAGCTACTAGGAGTTGTCATAGTTACAAGCTGAAATATGCATTAGACTGGCTTCTTCCATCAAACACACTCTCCAAGTGACAGATCTGATTTAATCTTTACTCCCAGGGGTGAAATCCCCTCATTCAGCTACTCAAGAATTGGCTTTTTGGATAGCAACTCTTTCCATGTCTGTTATTACAACAGGCTCAAGGTGATTGATACTTGTAATCCCTTTCCAGCTAAGGGCACAGTACCAACAGCTGAGTCAAGTGGCATAAAATACTCTTTTTTTTTTTTTTTCCCTTAAAACAACCCCCATACTACATTAATTATTCATTCTGAAGTTTATACCAAGCTAAGAGAAGAGATAAATGGCAAGCTGGTTCTTTGGGAAATTTATCCTTCCTTTGAAAAGGGTGGGACAGACTCATTCTGTCTCCACTGTGACTCTGAAATATCAGACAGTAATACTGAGTGTTTGCAGATTTCAGGGGTGTATGTCCAACCTTTTCCCCTCATGGATTGGAAATCTTAATGTTTTAAGTGTCCCTTAGATCTTCAAGTATGTCCTTTAAGTCACTTCTGGTATACCTTTCTGCAAGCCACACTTAGCTGTGTTCCTTCTTCACCCAGGTTATCCCATTGTGATGATCAATGCTATGCTTATAATTAGCATTATTTCCATTAGTGGACTAGAATAACTCAAAGGCAACAGCTCATTACACTTCCACATGATCAATATTTTAAAATTAGCCAGAGCAGCTCTTAAAAGGAGGTGTAACCATTTGAAATTAATGGCTGGGAGGGCAACTGAATGAGAGAACTTGCTGTGGTGTTGAGGTTTTCCAGAGAAGATTTTATCTCTGTTATCCTGAAAAAAAAAAGACTTTAAGTCTGATGTTTTTATAGCATTTTGGTAGTCTATTAAATATAAAACCCCTTCAACACAATGTTTGACAGAACCTGCTCGGAAGATGATTAGTGTCATTTTGTATTGCCACTAGGGAAAACCCTTCCCTCAGTAGAGAAAGTATAGATCTCTTTTAGCAGCTTCCAGTCCTGTAGGTAACTAGCAGCACCATTTAGTCTGATTTTGACTGAACCAGGCCAATGCATTTCCTAGATAAATTCATATTCCCTCATTTAATATGATCATTTGAGTTTTAAAACTTTCATTGATGTTCCCACAACCTGTAATAAATTGTTCCGGTAGTTAATTATTCTCATTGCTGGGGGAAAAGAACTCATTTTATTTGTAGTCTCCATTTGTCTGGCACAACTTCCAGTCCTTTGATCTTGATATATTTTTATCTATGAAGTTGGAGAGCAGGTTTCTCATTTAGGTATTTTCAGGATGCAATCAAATTAGCTCATCACTTTTTTTAGTAAGCAAGATAATTTGAGCACTTCCAGTTTGTCATCCTAATGTATGACCCTCCTCAACAGTCTCCTTAAATTCC
>NW_008652780.1:5633-7491 GCF_000695815.1 Acanthisitta chloris
CATTTTTGGAGTTATGGAGCTGTCCAGGGCAAGCATTCAGTCGTGGGTAGGGCACAACTCCAGTGCTGAAATAGTACAAATAAGACTACATGATGAAGCTGTGTCAGGGGAGGTTTAGGTTGGATATCAGGACAAGGTTCTTCCCCCAGAGGTGTTTGGGCACTGAGCAGCTCCCCAGGGCAGTGGGCACAGCCCCAAGGCTGACAGGGAGTTATGGAGCTGTCCAGGGCAAGCATTCAGTCGTGGGTAGGGCACAACTCCAGTGCTGAAATAGTACAAATAAGACTACATGATGAAGCTGTGTCAGGGGAGGTTTAGGTTGGATATCAGGACAAGGTTCTTCCCCCAGAGGTGTTTGGGCACTGAGCAGCTCCCCAGGGCAGTGGGCACAGCCCCAAGGCTGACAGAGCTCAGGGAGTGTTTGGCCAATGCTCTCAGGCACAGGGTGGGATTTTGGGGTGTCCTGGACAGGACCAGAGGTTGGACTAGATGATCCTGGATCTGGTGCTGGAGTATCTGGTTTAAGGTTTAGGGGTTCCAGCAGTGACAGGTTAGTAGTTGGACTTGATGATCTTGGAGGTCTCCTCCAACCTTGATCATTCCATGTTTCAGTGATTCTGTTTCCCTGTTGTGGTGTTGAGGCCCTGGGATATTGCCCAGGGAGGTGGTGGAGTCACCATCCCTGGAGGTGTTTCAGAGGCATCTGGATCTGGTGCTAGAGGATCTGGTTTAGGGTTTAGTGGTTCCAGCAGTGACAGGTTAATGGTTGGACTTGCTGATCTTAGAGGTCTCCTCCAAACTTGATGTTGTTATGATCCTTGTGGGTCCCTTCCAACCCAGGATATTTAATGATACATTAATGTAGCCATTCCCAACTCCCTGCTTACTCTTTCTAAAGGCTTGAGTTCCATCTTTGTTCACCCACAGGTAAAAAATGAAACTAAGAGGACAGCTTTATGTTAATTTTCCTTTAAGAAAAACCCTTTAATTTCAGTTGAAGTTTAACTCTTTTCACCAGGAAGTGAATTTTAAGAAAAGTATAATTATGTTTGGAAACCGTGGGAGGAGTAAACTTTCCAACAAGGTTAAGAAGATGTAGACTTGGCAATGCTTGTGGTGTCCCCTCGTTTGTGTGGAGGCAGCACAAACAACAGCATTTCTGGTCCTGGTGGTTCTTCTCTGGGGTTGTATTAAGCATGTTGCCAGTGTCAGTCCCATTGCATTGCTGGCTGTGCAGAGTGAAGCATTTGGGGCTGGATGTGACTAGAATATTTTGCCTGTGTGTTTTCAAAATTATTCTCATTATCTCCAATTAATATACTCATTTTTAGCAAGCATTATCACTACTAAGGAAGAAACATCAGATAGCCAGGAGGTAGCTCTATGCATGATCTTCTTCTTCTGTTGTATTAACAAACAAATTACAAATATTAGTAGAAACAAGACCTTTTTTAAGTTTGACTTTGCTTTTCAATGGAGCTGAGAGTTAAAAAGAGCTCAGGAAGTATCAAAGGAAAGCTGCTTCCAAATTATATGGTGCAACAATTGAAAGAGTTAGAAATAAAAGACTTACTACGTGGGATCTGGTCTGACCAAGGAACACTCAGTAATACAATTATAAAGATCAAAGAAAAAATAATAGTACTTTAAGCAAGAAATTAATTAAATCAGGCGATTCACCACTGGCTGTTAAGATCATTTAATCATTACCCAATTTCCTTATTTGCTTTTCTGCTTGTTCTTTTTGCTTATTAGATTTTAATAAAACAGCATAAGAAACTTTTAAAATAGTTATGCATCCTAAATTACAGAATCTGAGAACCACTTAGGCTGCAAGGGACCACACTGGGTCATCTGG
>NW_008652781.1:0-465 GCF_000695815.1 Acanthisitta chloris
TGCTGGGGCTGATGGTCTCTGGTGCCTCAGAACTCTGGGAAGGCTCCAATCCCACCTGTCCAGCTGTGCTATGTCCTTCCGGCTCTGTGGTATCTGTAAGAAGAAGTTGGAATGTGAAGCCCCCCCCAGGCCTGGGGAGAATAGGCCAGAACAGCTCTCCTGGAGCAGACAGGCTCTGCTAAGCCCACCCTGGTCACCAACTGCCAGGTACAGCCTGCCCAGTGGACCCAGCCCAAGGACACCCTGGTACTTTGCCTCTTACCAGTGCTCGTACCAGCACAGCTGCTGCACTCCCAGCTGCTTGTGCTCTCCTCCAGGCCAGAGCAGCCTCTGTGGGTGCCTTTGGCCGCACAGGAACGGCACAGCATCAGTTCCCAGGGCCTGGTGAAGCAAATGGGTTCATGGCAGTGAGGACAAAGTGACCAGAGCATGAGATTATTCTGCTGAGCTCGTCTTCTCAGTCCT
>NW_008652782.1:0-209 GCF_000695815.1 Acanthisitta chloris
TGAGGCCATCAAGGTGAGAACACCAAGGTGAGGGACACCAAGGTGAGAACACCAAGGTGAAGAACACCAAGGTGAGGGATACCAGGGTGAGGAACACCAAAGTGAGAAAACCAAGGTGAGAACATCAAGGTGAAAACATCAAGGTGAGAACACCAAGGTGAGAACACCAAGGCAAACGACACCAAGGCAAAAACATCAAGGTGAGTGAC
>NW_008652783.1:0-307 GCF_000695815.1 Acanthisitta chloris
GTGACAGCCCCAGGCAGGGAGGGCACAGCAGCAGGGCTCTGTCACCTGGGTGGGGAGGCCAAGCAGGCCCAGGGCGTGCGGGGGGCTGTGCCTGCTCCATCCCACACTGGCAGGGCAGTGCCCTGCAGGTGAAGTTCATAGAGAATGGGGGGTCCTCAGCCCTTGCTACCCATCCAGCAACTTGAGGATGCTCTCCCTCTCCTTCAGGGTCTTCCAGGCCTGGTCCTTCTCTTTCTTGGTGGGTGTCCGTTTCTTCTGCCGGGCAGCCATGATCTTGCGGAAGGCCTCCATCACCTCATTGTCAGCC
>NW_008652783.1:386-630 GCF_000695815.1 Acanthisitta chloris
CTGCACCCATCCCTGCCCGCTCGCTCTCACCGCAGCAGCTCGTGCTTCTTGGCACGGTTGTGTGCGCTGAGGGCCTTCAGCTCGGCCTGCCTCTTGCGCAGCTCAGCCAGCACCTCATCCTCCGAGTCCTCAGCCGGACGGTCCTCCGACTCCAGCAGGCCCTGGGCCACCAGCTCCTCCTTGATCCGCCCCTCCAGTGACTTGGTGTGGGGGACACTGCCGGGGTGAAGAGCGGCTGGGGCCC
>NW_008652783.1:666-2304 GCF_000695815.1 Acanthisitta chloris
GCCAGCAGCACACTCGGTGCACTTGCAGGCATTGCCAAGCTCCAGGCACACCTCAGCTGCTCACCTGAAGGGCTTGTTCTGGCTGCGGGGAGACGTGCCAGCACCGTCAGCTCCTGAGTCCTTGCCGGCAATCTCAGGGATGGGGGAGTCCTCAACAGGGGAGATGATGTTCTCCTAGCAAAGGGAACACAGATGGGTCACAGTGCCAGGTCATGGTGGCACTGCCCCACAGGGCTGAGCCATGGCAGGGCCCCCCAGAGTCCCCTCACCTCCACAAGGGCCTGCAGGAGACGTTGCGTCAGGGGACCGAAGGGACACCCGTCCTCTGGCTGCTCGTGCTGGGCTTCTGACTTCTTCAAGAGAGCATCCACATCTGGGAAGAACAGGGACAGGGAAAAAACCAACCCCAAAGGCACAGAGTTGAGCAGTGGGGCAGGGCAGCCTCCACCAGAGGCACAGGGCCAGGGGCTGGGGCTCAGCTCCACTGGGCACAAGTGCTCCCAGTCCCTCTGGGCAAATGCAGGGACTGGATAAAGGCACCTTTGGTGTCCAGCTCGGTCAGTGGCCCCAGGACACCTTTCTTCTTGTCAGCAGCAGCTGCAGCGCGGGCACCATCCTTCTGCTCCTCCAGCAGGTCCTCCTGTGCCCAGCGCTGGGAGTAATGCTTCCCCAGGGGTGGGATCTGCAGGAGCAGGGCTCAGCACAGCTCTCACAGCCCCTTCCTCTCCCCCCACCTTCCCAGCACCACAGCATCATCCCAGGGGGAAATCCTCACTCTGGGGTGCAGGTGCAGGGAGAGGCCACAGGATGGGCTCAGGAGCTTTTCACCTTGTAATGCTCAGCCTCATCCTCCGGTGGCTTGAGCAGCTCCTCCAGGACTCTGACCTCTTCATTGGTGAGATCAGCACAGTAAGGCTCTACCGATGCCCAGAACCTGCGGGGAAGGATAACTGTGAGGGAGAGCTGCAGCGGATCACATGGGAGCTGACACACACCCTCTTCCCCAGGGGACACCTCATCCCTCAGGCCAGAGGCATCCATTGTGCTGGGTGCTCCAAGGCAGGATCCCAACACCCCCCAACACTCACACACCTGTTTGGAGCATCATTTTTGGGAATGCGGGGCACATCTATAGGATCATCCTGGAACTCGTATTCTTGGATCTTGGGCTGCAGGTTCTTGGATTTGGGCCGGCCAGGTCCAGGTCCAGTCCCGTGGCCCCCTTTGCCCTCCAGCTTCTGCTTCTTGGGCTTCCCATGTTTGACAGAGGTGCCCACATCGTGGTCCTTGCCCAGCTTCAGGAATCTCCGGTCACCTTTCTTATCCTGCCAGTCCGTCAGGATCTGGAAGAGAGTGATGCTCCATCAGGTCCGGCGCTGGGCAGGGACAGACCGGTGGGAAGGAGCAGGACACGGAGCCTGTCCCTGACCCTACAGGCTGGTCCCAGCACCTGTGTCTCAGCCTAGCGTCTCCAGCTCCAGCTGCAGCGTGTCCAGCTCCTCGATGCCGATGCCATCGTCCTCCGAGCGGGATAGCACGGCCGTGTACCGCGGGCACACCTTCAGGTGGTCCACCGACTTGAAGTCGTGGAACTGCAGCGGGCAGTCCTTCAGCTCGCTCATGGCAGCGGGGGCGCAC
>NW_008652784.1:0-44582 GCF_000695815.1 Acanthisitta chloris
TCACTTATTATATATTATTATATAATTATATAAAAGATAATTTTCTGTCAATTACAAGGGAGAAAGGAAGGATCTGCATGAGTATAAAGCATGAAGGAATTCGGGTTTTCCGTCGTTATAATAATAAAACTCTCAAAGTACCATCAGCACTCCTTTCCTTTCCCCACTCTCCCTCCAAAGAAGTCATTGATAATCTGCTTTATATTGAGAAATGGTCTCAGGAACCCAGGTAGCTCTAGCTCTGCCTGTAATCACATTTGTGTCCAAAGGCACACTGGATTCATAGAAAAAACTTAGCTTTCTAAAATTTGGTTCCATTAACCTTTTTTGTCACTAAATAGTGAAATTAACTTTGGGGTTCCATATGCTTGATAGGAGTTCTTGAATGAGGGAGGCAGAAGACTGATATTCCAGGGGCTCCAGAAGAATAACTTTTTATATATAGATATCTTGCCCACATTTTATGCTCCAGGGAAACACACAGATATACAGCTATAGTTTTGCCTCAAAACAGACGTTTGATACAGTATAATCATGCAGACAAAGATGTTTTTGTTATGATACTGGGGTTTGTCACTGTTTACATAGACCAAACAGTCAGGATTTATGTGAGAAAAAATAAAAGCTGCACTCAGTATCCTGCTATATGCAAACTGCAGTCCTGTAAGGGTCATTTACAAAAAGTAATTCAATTTACATTGGCAAAGGAGATACACATAAGTCACAGCACACTGAGATTGTTTTCCTCATGCAAGACCTGATACAGACAAATCCTGACATTTTCAGGTGGGTTATGTTCAAAGACCATTGGAAGAAACTACTTTGCATATTTAACCTTTCTGGGTCAGATCTTTGTTACATGTACTTTTTGACAGTATTTATTGAAAACCACCATAATTCTTCTATAATATCTTTCTTCCTCCTGTCCTTTGCTGTATCTTCATTGCATAATACTGAATTAGATTCTGAACTCATCACATGAAGATCCTAAACTCATTTCTTCCATGAGCTTGCTCTTCAGGTGATGTGCCTACACTGCCCATACTCCAGTCACTTCACTCTTTTTGCTAACATTACAGAATAGTAAACAAGCAAAAATGTGAGGACTAGTTTTAGTGGCTTCCAAAGCATCACCATTTTTATTACATATGAGAATGTGATGTGGTTCTGCAGGAGAGACAGACATTTATCATCAGAGTTTTGTTTCATATATGCCAAAAGATGGATTTTTTTTTTAATATTAAACCCTCTTTTTTAAAAAAATACTTTGCTCTTAACTGAGTTTTCTCGCCAAATCTTTGTAAGTAGGCTGGGATAAACTCAAAGCATTATTTACATGAGTTTTTCAGGCTATACTGTTTTCATGGTGCACATATAGTTTTAGATCCTCTCACATTACAAACTATTTGCATAATACACTTATGTACTTAGAAGTGTCAACCTTGAAGTGGCTGACCACAATTTGTATAGAGATCTCTGTCCTTTGCGAGTCATAACTGCTTTTTGGTATAATGCCAAAGGAATTGCATAACCGTGAATTTGAAAGAAAATGGGGAGAAGTCAGATTTCTACAATAAATTGCCCAGTGCTCCTGCAGGAAGACAAAAGCAAGATGTTCTACAAAACACCTCTTTATGGCTTATATTTGAATGATTCTTCAAAGTTTCATTTACTCTTGGGAGATTTAAATACTTGTTTAGTATTTTTTTTCTGTTGACACGAACAACTTTGTGCTGAGCTTGCTACAAAAATAAATGTATTTTTAAGCATGTCCATTCAAAAGTAGTAAATAAACTTCTTTTTTTTTTTTATCAGGAAGTGAAGCAAACTTTATGTTAAAAGTTCGTCCTCTTGAGAAATATCCTGTGGATCTTTATTATTTAGTTGATGTCTCAGCCTCTATGCACAACAATATAGAAAAGTTAAATTCTGTTGGATTTGCTCTATCTAAAAAGATGGCAAATATTTCTCTTGATTTTCGACTTGGATTTGGATCCTATGTGGATAAAACTGTGTCACCGTATATTAGCATTCATCCAGGTAGAATTCATAACCAATGCAGGTATGTGGTCGTTTTATATTTACTGTAGCACTGAGTTATTATTTAATCACACAAATATGCATTATGCATACTTATTTTTAAAGCTGTTCAGAATCTATCTTTATTTCCTTATACTTTGGTTCTTTGACAAAGTTCCTAAGGACAAGCTGAAAATTATTATACATTGATTACTTCTGAAATACCTGGTGAGTGATTTTAAAAAAAGTTTCTGTATCAGAAAAAAATGCACTGTACTTTCTTTAGCAAAACAAGCCAAACAACACGCTGTGTTGGAATATTTGAATGTGTTTTTTTATTTTATAGTCAGCTGTTGTGTTCTTGGTTATTTTGCATATCTGTTGCCGAGATTCATCAAAAAGTTTATACTTTCTGACCTGTGTACTTTCTGGTGTATGGTCATGTATTTATTAACTCTTTTCATAAAACTCTACTTTTGTCAACATCATGTGGTTCCTGTCAGCTCATTTAATGAACAAAAGTGATCCTCTGATCTAATTCCACAGTTGTAATGTGACTGAACTCCCATTTTAAATAGGAAATACGTTCTGACTTGCATTTCTTTTATCATGCCATGCCTTGTATACCTTGCATTCTACACTTACATAAAGTGAGGGATCACTTCCAAAGCCCTCTGGAGAACAAGATTATCCACAACAAATTCAAAGCTGTACAAAATACAATACTTGGAAAAGTGAATATTAATTTTCATACTTGGTCGTTATTATCCTTTCTGGAAAGACATGATGGAAAATTCTGTGAAGTCTATAAGTATCTTTTTTTATTTTGGTGGTTTTTGAATTGGGCACTAGTAGTGGGATTCATTCAATAGATGTAAATAGCTATGTATAAAGCCATCATCTAGACCATCTATGTAGTGCGTGAAGATCAATTAGCACTGCTAGGTCACAATTCATTTTGCCTATAAGTAGACCTCTGCAGAAGTATTAATCCTCACAGCACCAGTTTCTCTTCAGGAACTGTAAATTGAGTTGTAGGCAGGCAGGTTACAGTCTGGATGCCTACACCGTATGCAACTGAAGTTAAGAGTGTTGAGGCCTGCCCAGAACCTCTGAATCAGGTGAACACTTCAACCTGTGCCATAAATCCCTGCCATAAGTGTGTCCCAGATCAATGACCTGTATAAGTGCTGTGACATTAACTTACTTATGTCAAAAATTATACTTTCTCCCTTATGCATAATTTGGAAAAGTATCATTTACAGCTAAGATATTACTGAACGTGGAGTTTCCCATCTCTTTAATGAGGTAAATGTTACTAATCTCAGTATTAATTTTATGTACATTTTCTTGCTACTAGTGGATGTAGGAACTTAAATTGTATTTTAGTTTGATCCAGCAGCCTGTGTATCAGGCCATTAAAGGATCTTGATGTTGCAGTGTGATATCTCTTTTTCAGGATTATGAAAAGCAAAGCTGTACCACTCTGTGGATGTTCCAAAAGGGTTCATATACTCCCTGAGATCATACCATCACTCTTGTTGCATTTCTTTCTGTTCTGTACAGAAGCACTGCATATGCACAGTTGCTATATTAACTGAGTATGCACAATTCCATAAAAAAAATTTTAAAATGCATTTTTTTCATAGTAAATTAGAACCAATTCCCACTGAACTTCTTCTGACATGGAGTTGTGGGTTTTTTTCCTGTAACTATTTCTTATACTGTGCATAGCTACAACTTCTTTAGTATCAGGATTTAATGGGTTAATGGGGATGCAATATTTTCATCTCCTTCAAATGGAAAATAAGGAATGTGTTAGACTTTTGATTTGTTTTGTTTTTGTACAGTGATTACGATTTAGATTGTATGCCTCCTCATGGTTATATTCATGTGCTGTCCCTGACTGACAATATAGCAGAATTCAGAAATGCAGTGAATAAACAAAAAATTTCTGGGAATATTGACACGCCTGAAGGGGGTTTTGATGCAATGCTCCAAGCAGCTGTGTGCCAGGTAAGGAACTTACTTACAAAAGACTAAATAGTAGTTCAGGCACTGCATATATCTTTATCCACATCTATATATGTATAGATACAATGGTGCTCAGTGTTCCTGAATTCAAATTGTCATTTCTAGGCCTGATAATAGTAAGATTTCTTCCTCCTTTTCCATTATTTCCTCATTAGCCATAAATTTCCCATTGAAACTGAAAAAGAAGAGGATAAAGGAACCTGTTTCAATATTGGTTAATGATCTTCAAATTCTGGCTTTAAAAAGCCTAACCAACATGGGGTGGACAATGAAAGCATCTGCTTCTTGCTTGAACAGACATATGTATTAGTTTCAGTCAATTACAGAATTAGTTTCAAATATGAAGATGTACCATTTGACAATTCTTTTACTTAAGAGTGTACTTGAAAACTGAAGGGTAAGTGGCATATCTGCTTGTGTAGATAAGGAAAACTGAAGCACTTCAATGTTATCTCAGCTTTTAAAGATTTTATATTTTAAACCAGTAAAAATTAAAACTAAAACTTAACTTTTATATTTGATAAAATTTCATCACAGTCTCTCCCATGCAGAAAAGGATGGAAAAGATCTGCGTCAGTAGTTCCTGAACTTTAAGCATAATATGTAACAAGAATTTGTTTTGCTCTAGACAGCTATTTTGGATGTTGTTTTTCTTCTACACATAGTAGGACAATACAAATATTGGAAGTCGTCTGATTCGTGGGTTTGCTAATGCTCTATAAGATCCTCTTTCTGGTCCTCTTCAAGTAATTCAACTCCCGTTCAAATCACAGGCTTGGTGTGTTTCTCATCTCTTGAAATGATGTCAGGACAATTCTTTTATCTTGACCATCTTCACATTATTTTTTTGGAGCAGTACAATGACTCAAGGACAGAAAGTAATCCAAACTATGCTAAAAATTAACTGTTTGGTCTAATTTTATTTTCAAATTTTGATGAACTGTAAAACAGGTAAATAAAAGTCATTCTTCATAAACACTGTGATCACAGCTGTTACAAAACTTATTTCGGATCATTAGCATTTTTTGGCAAAAATTCCTTAAAATTCAGTGTTTCTTATTGGACACATTCCGCACTTATGACACGTGAGTTCTAGAACAATATATGCTTCCAAAAACAATAGAATGAAAACATTCATGAGAATGGGGATGCTTTACTGCTAACTGAATTGTGAACCAACATGAGTGAGAACAATGTGCAATTCATAATGACCGTCATGAACTATAATTTATATTAATGTGCACTTACTTTGCCTACAATAGAACTTCACAACTTGCTCCATCTTGTTTTAACCAATACGTCCCTGTTGCAAGAGGTTGCAGGTTAGGACATGAAGCCACTTAAAAATTGTGATTGCTGTGACATATGTAGATAGGAGTTATAGAATCATAGAATGTCTCAAGTCAGAAAGGACTCATCAAGTCCAACTCCCTGCTCCTTTCATGGCTACCTAAAACTGAACAAATCTTAAGGTGACAAAGTCAAATGATATGGAGTCTTAGCAGCAAGAAGTTTCTACAATGCTGGAGGAGAATTTGGAATTGTTTAAGATAAAACCTGTTCATAAATAAAAATACAAAATAAAAAATACCTCTTCTTTAGAAGAATGCTGTCTAGGAGTGTCTGAGGGAGGCTGATGCCTAATGCATAAACTGGAAAAGACACCACACTCCTCTGTACTTGTTATTCTTGCTGGTAGGACATATTTAATCCCCATTCAGAGTTTAGCATGGAATGACCTTGAGAAGGGAGCTAAATCACTCTCCACAAAGCAAAGAAAGGAAGGTAGAGAGTAAGTCATGAAGCCTGGCTGGACGTGTTAAGGGAAATGGTAGAGATGGGATGGTGTCATAGGAAGGAGAAAAAGGCGGAAAAATTGAAGTAGTGAAGATGCAGTAATTGAGAGAAGAAATAATGGAGAAGAATATTGTGTTTCATGTGTTCCTTTGGAGTTTGATTATAAGCAGAGAAATAATTGTTTTGGAAATACAAATTGACACCTAAACAAGTTTAGGTACAAGCTGACCCTGCTACCTCCTTCATACCAATGAAGTCCTAAAAGACATTAAATTCACCCTTGAGGATGCTATTTTGCTATTTTTCCCTTAAGACAGTGGCAATGTAGTCTTTTGCTGCTTAATAAGGAATTTCTCAACTTGCAGGTGCATGAACACATTTAAACTTCTGTTTGTTGATTTGTGATCATATGCTAATGTCCTTTCTGGAAAGCTGTTTAGGAAAAGGAAATTATAGAATATATAGTAAATAAATATGAAGTAAAAACAGAAGAGAGTACTAAGTATCAATACATGTGAATGCATTTGTACTGCTTGTAATGCTTTTTTTGGATCCTAGAGAATTTTACAAATATTATGCATTTACATTTGTATGTAATGGTGACACACACACTGTGGCAGCTGTTACCCAAGCCTACTATATAATGCATAACTTGTATGTATTTTGGGAGATCTTTCCTTAAAAAGAAAGTGGTAAGTGGATCTCTGACTAACAGTGATAGTTTTCAGACATGGGACATTGTATCTATATTCACACAAACTGCTTTAAATAGCCTGGTTTAAACTCAGTGCAGCTAAGCAGTGGAATTTCATGTCAATTTTTCATTTTGTTATTATTTTAGAAAATAAGTAGTTACTGTTTCTTATGCCTAATTTTGTTTTCTTTTTAGAGCCATATTGGATGGCGTAAAGAAGCAAAGAGACTGCTTCTTGTGATGACAGATCAAACTTCCCATCTGGCTCTTGATAGTAAATTAGCAGGGATTGTAATTCCCCACGATGGAAACTGTCATTTGAAAGATAATGTATACATCAAAGCTACGAGTATGGTAAGGTATATGTCATAGATTTTGCCTTCAGAGAAGAAGTGTAAAGGAGGTTTTTAGACTGCTGTCAAAGTATTGGGTTTATTT
This sequence comes from Acanthisitta chloris, assembly GCF_000695815.1. NCBI lineage: Eukaryota > Metazoa > Chordata > Aves > Passeriformes > Acanthisittidae > Acanthisitta > Acanthisitta chloris. Next base: position 6,983 of record NW_008652784.1, read on the forward strand.
CAGTTATTGGAATAATATTTTTCCAGGTAGGCAAGTTGTGAAATGAAGACTCAGTCACCTGAAAATACTGACTTTTTTTCTGGGATAAAGTGTTTTTGAGCCTGAGACAAGAGTACACAGCAGAGGAGAATGTTACTGGTTTTGGTGTGGTTTTTTATTAGCATATCATAAATATCTCACACTTCTTACATAAGACATAAGTAGGAAGTGTCTGGTGTGATACTTTGCACAAGTCAAAGCTAGTAATATGTAAGAATTGCACAGTCCTGCCTATAAGACAAAGGTAGTGGTCATGGTTTGTGGTCAGAAGATGCATAGTTGCATTGATAGAAAAGACTTGGTGAAGAGTAAACTAGGGGATGTACAACAACGAGTTAATTCAACCATGATGGACGAGCAATAAATTCATTTATATTTCACAGTATGAAGCCAATGTGTGGTAATACATACCTGTACAAAAAGTTGCATCAAATCTGCTGTAGCAAAATAATATGCCTTCAACAGATATTTTCTTCAAGAATATATAAAGTAGTCACAAGTGACTGAAGAAAGGAAATTTTGCCCAAGAATTGTAGACTTCAATTGCTTTGGCTATTTTCTTAAATAGATATGAATTAATGAGTTAAGCAACATGACTCACTGCTCTAGTTGCCATGTAATCACCAGAAAGCAGAAACACAAACTGTGGTATAATTAGGGCATGTTACAGCTTTATTCTCAGTGCTAGCTGCACTTAGTTAAAGTGTATAACCTGTGTTCAGCCGAAGCCAGCAATGTGCCAGTGAAGTCAGTGAGGGCTACATGTAAACGAGATTCAACTTGAATTTAATCTCAGTAACTGTTGTTTACAAGGCTGATGAGGCAGCAGGAAGAGGCTGCTGTATGGTGTGTGATCATGAAATATGGGAGGTTTCTGGGAATCGGTGGGTGTTCAGGACCTTGCTGAGCGGAGGAGGGAGCTCAGTGTGTGCTAACAGGAAGGTTGTTTGGATTTCCGATTATCTGGCATTCTTGCATTCATATACTCCCTCTGTTACCTCTTGGATATTCCCTCCCAGATGTCAGGATTTTTTATTTCACTGTAGTCAGTCTGTTCAGTGTCCCTGGGATAAAAACAATCCCTTCCTTTATTCTACTTAAAGCAAATAATCCTGAAATGTTCCTTTCCCAAAGCAGGGCATACTCTTTTTCTTTCTTTTTCTTTTTTTTTTCATAGTTGCAGTGCTATAAATGAAAGGAATTTTGCTCTGCTTATTAAACAATTGCTAAAGGTACAAATCTTTTCCTGGTGTTCAGGATTCCTTTGGCGATAAAGATATTGTCTGTTTAGGAAAAAAACCCAACATACTATTTTTATCTTCTGTCCAACTTCAGAAATTTATTTCTGTGGCAACTGGAGAAATTCACCAATATAAAATACAGGCAAAATTAATGATTCTCTTTCTAAGCAGCTATGGTTAGATTGATGGCTGACTGAAAAAAAAAAAAAAAAAGGGTGTTTTAACTGCTATTCCTGATTCTGGTTTGAAAGTTCATTATCTATTGTCCCAGATGGAATAAAAAAACCCTCCATGATTACTGCTATTGGTGCATTTTATTAGTCTTTTTAGTCACCCAAATGAAATGACCTTGAAAGATGCTTAGATCTGTGGTGGCACATTTTTCTGGCTACTAACTCTTTTTTCTTTCTTTTCAATAGGGACTAATTCTTGCATGTCCACATGTAACAGTGGGTTTGGACGTTGTAATAGAAAAAGGGTAGAATGGGAATCTGTCTCAGCATTGTATATTTTCTTGAGTAGATCTGACATGATAACACAATAGTGTCTGTAAGGGAGGTGTACTGGTATTCAGCTTTTATTTTTTTCCTTCTGATCAGTGGTATATGTGATTATTTCAGTCCCAGAGATCCATAAAGAAGCTTCAAATGAACAAGTAAAATTGGGGGAGAGACTATTTGATATTTAAGTGAAATATCATGAAAGGCTTTTATAAAATACATAATGTTAAATATATTTTTGGTTTTTTTCCTTATAAATGCAATTTTGTTGTGCTGTGCTAAATCTGTAATCACATTGTTTTCCTGCTTTGATTCTTAGCTTTTGGTAGTCACGAGAGGATTGGATTTTGACATATTTGTGGTTTTTTTCCGTGTGCCAGTTAAGGGAACTTGGCTTTATTTATTTGCATAAGCTTAGCCTTTACATCAGAAGTGTTTCCACTTAGTCACTTTTCTGTGTGTTTCTTTCTAACTTTTGCTAAGCAGTCACAGAGAGGTCAGCAAAAAGCATAAGATGGGAAAGAAATCTAGTCCATTTTAATTATATTTGCGCTTGGTTAACTCCCTTTCTGAAATACATAACATCTTTATTAGTTATCTTCTCAGTGTAACACAGTAAGTTAAAATAATCAAATGAATGATGTAATTGAAACAAGAAAGATGATCTAAAATGAAAGTACATTCATCTGAGCAGTAGTGGGAAGAGATAAGATTAAAATACATGAAGTACAGCAAGATTTTCACAGCAAACAAAGTGAGGCTCCATGAGTGACCATGGGTTTTGTTATGTCATCTATGTGCTTAAAATTAAAAAGACAGTGTGGGTCTGTTGGTTGTTTGGTTTGGTATCTTTAACTCCCTTCTAATAATAAGAAGCATTTTGCTTCTAATCTGGGGTGCAATTTTAACATAGCACTAGCCAAACACTCTAGTGAGTAAAAGCTGACAATCAGATGGAAGTTCAGCTTTACTTGTGAGCAGATGAGGTAGTTTGGGGATCTGGTCTCTGCAGCCCTTGCACACCTACGCATGTCATCTCTTGACTTCAGTAAGCTCCATCTGAGTAAGTTTTAGCTTCATGAAGGCTTAGAAAGACATTTCTCATATCCCTGAGTCTAGAGTTCTGCTACTGCTTGCAGAGATGTTGAGAGACCACTCTGCTGGAATTTGGACAGGTCTAGTCTCATGTGTTAGGCAGGAAGACTGACTTATTTTGCCATCATCTCGTGATCCCTCGATACTGCCGCTGTCATTCACATATTTACAGTGCAGGAGGTATTTGAAGAACATCTGGCTGCACTCGCAGTGTCCTGGGACCACTTGGTATGTCTGTGTTCTGCCAGCCAGTTGCATGTGGCTTGTAGAGTTGTGCAGCACAACAGAGGCCCCACCACTGTGCTCTGTAGTCATGGACAAGGAAGGAGAGCCTGGTACTGTGTAGTAGGCTACTGCAAATGCCAACAAAGCCACTGCTACTGCAATTCACCCGCAACTGCTGTGTGCTAGGGATGCATGATCTTTCTCCAGTGTGCGTAACACACTCTTCAGCTGGAGCTATAAGGCCTGTTTACTGCTATGTTATCTAGCTTTCATCAGATATCTTAAGGAATATAATCTTTTATCAAAGGGTAGAAAAGTTGAGAGAGGCGTGTACCCTGGCTAAGATCAAACTGCAGCAAGAAACTCCTTTGTTCTTTCTATACAAGGCTCTTAATAATGGTGCAATATGATGAAAAATGGATTTTGACCCCTTGCATAACTTTGTCTCAGCTGTCTTGCTATTCAGATTACTGGTAGGAGAGCTGTTGACTTGCAGGGTGCCTTGAGTAACACGTGGCAACCCGAGGAGAAAAGAACTGTGCAGAGAAAGAGTCTGTGTTTGTGCAAGAGAGAGACAATATGGGGCAGATGGTGAAAAATACCAGGAAGAGAAAGACAGAAGTATGTAGGGGAAAGAGGTAAAGTACCTGACATAAGTGGAGGTGTCCAGATGAAGTCTCTGTAAGGGGAATCACAGGCCAAGGCCCTAGTTACTTCTCTCTGTTTAGTCATGAATTTTAAGTGTTGAATTTACTTCTTGAGAAGTATTTGCTTATGTATGATAAATAAGCAGTGATTTTCAGATACAGTTTATTTTAGAGTGCTGAAGCTGGAGGGGTCTCACATAACCCAGGTATACAAAGCCCACTGGGACCACACAGACTCCCTTAAGCTTCCCCATATCTTGGATGAAGAGATAACAACAGAGCTTTTGTTCTCAAATGCATCTGCCAATGGGAAGTATAAAGGGACAGGTTACTGGCACAGGACATGTCATAGGTACTTCACCAAATAGAACACTGCATTACTGAGGAGAAATGTGAAACTCATGCCATCTTCTTCAAGCACAAGTGTCATTAAGAAAATGTAGCAGGTTGTCATGGTGGGGATTGGAGCCATCAGTCCTAAGGCAGGTCTTGGGCATACAGAGGAGAAAGTTGCCAGACGTAAGTAAGATAAGTACAGAATACTGACATTGCTAGAACCTGACACAATGGCTGCATTTACTTGATGTGTCTGATCCCTGGTGCCAAAATACATTTCTAAGAAACAAACTTTTACTCTCCTTTCTGTTCCCAAAGCACACCTCATCTCAGTGCTTCATGTTGTACTTTCTTCCTGAGTTTCGTGCAAGAACCCACCTATCATTCCCAGGAATCTTGTTGTTCTTCTAGATGGAAAATGGACAGCATCATGTCTCTATTTCTGAAGCATCAGACTCAAATCAACAAAATAATACTGCGTGAATTAGCCTCCCACTATGCAGCAGACCTGCATAGTTGGCAACAGATAAGCCTAGCTGGTGCCCTGATAATTTTTATTTTTCTGATTGTTTATTTGCATGGTCCTACCTTCTTTTGAATGTAGGCCTAGCATTTCTCCTGTACATTTAGATATTAAGATTGGAGTGGTTTTGAAACCCTGTAATGTATCATATATGAAATACAAGGTTTTTCCCCACTAATCTGCAGTCTTTTCTGTTGTGTTTTGCAGGAGCATCCATCCCTTGGGCAGCTCTCTGAAAAACTGATTGACAATAACATCAATGTTATTTTTGCAGTACAAGGAAGCCAGTTTCATTGGTATAAAGTAGGTTAGAAACCTGTTTTCTTTTTCAAAATTCGAAAGCACAATATTTATACTAAAAATGAAAACTGCATTTTTCTGTCGTATTTTTTTGTAGGATCTGTTACCTCTGTTACCTGGTACTGTTGCAAGGCAGATAGAATCACAAGCAGCAAATCTCAATGATCTGGTGGTAGAAGCCTATCAGGTATGATGAGAGTGACAGTGTTGTATGCAATATTTGTACAGAGATTTTTCACCTTTCATAGCCTAAAATTGGAATTTCCAGGATTTTGGCTTCCATCTGAATTCCATACTTTACTGAATGTCCAAGTTGGTAGGTGACACTACCTCACGATACCTCTCAAATTCCCAGGCTCTTGGAGACTCAAAGCCAAGAGCTAGTGCTTTTTTCTTTCTAAGGATGCTTCTAGATATGCTCTTTGATTCTCTACATCTGTTGCATGTAGCTTCAAAAGAAATGTCTGATTTTTGAATTTTGGCACCTCAGATCTTTAGTTACAGACTAGACACCACTGTCTAGGCACGATATAAATTCAGAGCAAAATGTCTGTGCAGTATCTGGAGGGGTTTACAGCATAATTCTTAGAAAATGGGCAACAGATGGGAATTTACAAGGAGGTAGTTAGTCAGCAGTGAATATCATGAAAAGCAGTGTTTACACTGCAAGAAGTAAACATGATGGGTTAGATGGTTGAATGTTGTTGAGTGGTGCAAGTTACATGAACATGCAAGTTCAAAAAGTTGACAAATGAGTTACAAAGCTATATGCAAGGTATCCACATATATCGCTTTTTTTTAATTACTCAGACTTGGGAAGGTGAAATTATCCATTTTACTAGGTTAACCATCAAAATCAAACAATCTGCTTTTAGCAAATTGGCTATAATGAAGAGCCAGCTCCCATGTCTGCTCCTAGTCAATAGAGTGGTTTTGCGTACAGTTTACTCACTGTCATGTTGGAAACATTGTGTAGAAGGCAAATATCACTGATATTGTACTTCCTCATATAAAATCAAGAAATCTCATTTTAAACATGGAGGTTTGCAGGACGTTGCTGGCAAAAAATTTTGAAGATTGTAGTCCTTTTGTCGGGCACTTTTACACTGTTCATCCTAAAGTATAACACAGTTCTTACCTAGTGCAGGGCAAACATTCAAGAAGGGGAAATATTTACCAAATAATTATTTAGTTCAGTAGAATATTCAGTGGGACTTTCCTGGTCCAGCCACCCCCGGTTTGCTCTTGCCCTAGTTTCATTTGTTAGACAGTGTCTTCCTTCCCATCCCAAACTTCATTGGATTTGACATTTTGAGATTTTTCTCTTAGTTTTAGGGGCTTGCAATATACAAACCTATGGTGACCAGGGCTTGAATGTATTGCTTTCATGAAAGAAAAAGTACCTAGATAAAAAAATAAATTTAGTGTTGATACTCGGTGACAGTGGGCCTCTTGCACTCTTGTTCTAGGCAGGGAAATCTTAGGCTTAGTTATGGAAAATCCTGGCTGAAAATCCCTGACTCAGAAGCCAAAGATGAGTCACTAATTTTCAAAAAGTTACTAAGATAAACATATGTTCAGATTCATGTAATTGCATTTCCATTTCCAGCAGTAAAAGTATCCTACTAAACTGGTTTTTAACAGTAATATGCCAGGAATTTTAAAAATCCCTCTGTGCAGTTTTCAGCTCCTAGGTTTGTACAGAGCTTTATTAAATTTTTAGAATGTCAAGAAGCATCATTTCTTAATGGAAGGAAGCAGAATTTGAGTGCGTAGTAAATACAAGTTACAAAGTGGCTGGCCTGTTCATTATCTTTTAATGCAAAATGCTCTAATGGGAATCACCTAGTTGTTGACTTATATAGTCTCAGCTGACCAAATAAATCAGTAAGAATAATCCCAATCACCTTTAGATCACCCTAAGGTTTGTTTAGAGAAAGTTTTTCATAGACAGATGCAAAATATTAGAAGTTCAGAAGATGTCAAGTCAATTAGAAATCTTTTCTGTTAGATAACAGTAATTGTGTGTATGTTTACTGTTGTATTTTAAGTGTGTGGCTAAAAGGCACTGTAGCCTTTCAAACAATGCGCAGTTTTTGTTGCACATTTGCTAGAATAGATTTTCAAATTGCAAAAAATACAGTCTCAAGACCATTTTAGAAAAGCTGAAAACATTTTTATCTGGAAAACCTAATCCTCTTTTATCAGAATTGCCAGTTCCCTGTTTGTGTATATTTGGAATGTAAGCAGGTCTTTATATGGGAAACAATGCTTTAATTCATTCCATTATTCACACAGACAAGCTTTCTTCATTTTTAGTCAGACATAGTAGCCATGCTTGGTGTTAGTTGCTAATGTACATTATATTTTGCAATACAATGTGACTAAAACTTGTTTTCTGGTTACAGAAATTAATCTCTGAAGTGAAAATTCAGGTGGATAACCAGATCCAAGGTCTTCATTTCAATATCACTGCAATCTGTCCTGATGGAAGTAAAAAAACTGGCATGGAAGGATGTAAAAATGTGGGATATAATAAAGAAGTATGTCGATAGTTCTCATTCTTCAAGGAACTGGAATACTTGTTTTTCTGTTTGGTTGGGTTTCAATGGTGTAAAATCTTCTAGGGATTTACTTAAACTGAAAATGGATTTATGTGATTAATGATCACAGACTCTCTATTTTTCTCTGGGTTTATTTTTCCTGAATCTTATTTTAATTCTCACTAATCCCATGGAACTAAGGCTCAAAGCTTTTCCTGAAAGCTAATGTCCATTAAAACTCTCCTCCTTTGTCCTCCACTGGGCACAACCACCATGTTCATTGTGATGAAATCTGTACGTAAAGAGGCTGAAAGATAATCACCCAGTGGAAAAGAATCACTGGAATTTGTGTTCTTTGGGTCTGTACTAGATGCCACCTTTCCCTCTCCTTACTTTAGAAGTCTTCATGCACAGACAGGGTTGAGGATAATTAGTTTATTTTATAAATCAAATTAATAAATTTATTTATTCCCTTTTGGATTGGTGCCACCTACTGAATGAAACAGAGCATCATGCACCATGAAAATGCAGGGGAAGATGTCTGGCTAATGTAAAGAACATGGTTTTCTTCCTAGAAAAACTTCTCATTGCCTCAATATATTATTTAATTGCTTGGACTACTGTAGTAATTCTTTTAGCTTGCCAGTAAGAGGTCTGTGTTTCTGGAGAGCAGGGTCAAGGAGTTCTTTCCTGCTTAACATGTACATATGTCTCTGCTGGTATGATTTTACTCGTGTCTGTGTGCAGAAATAGCAAAACAAATCAGTAGATTAAATGTGTGAGTTGTAATGTACATTTCAATGTATTTTATGCCCTTCTAAATTTTATCTGCATGCTGCTGATTGGCTTCTACAGTTTAAGGGAGATCTGCCATGTTTTTCTTCTTAACTCATCTCTTCTTCATTGTTGTTCCCTGTGCATGTCATAAGCAAAAGGGATGGAATTTGTTCTGTTTAATGAAATGAAAACCATTTATATCTGTTTCTTTTTAATAAAAAGCCAAGTCAGTTGATTGTAAAAGATTGCATGTGGTCCTAAAATATCTACTGCTGTTGAAAATGAGCCATCCTTAAGAGATTAATTTATTTTAACCATAAATCCTTCTTTCAGTGTTTGTTTACGGGCAAAATGCTTTTCCTTAATTCTCACATTCCTTTCATTGTCTAATCCTTCTTCCTTCCTTTTCTTACCAAAACACAAAGTGTGTTATATTCTGGAAGATTCCTGTGTCTCTCTCTCTCTCTCTCACCTCTTCAGGCTGCAAAACTAACTTTGGCTATTAGCAAGTGTCAGTGTTCATGGTTGTAATTATTTAGTTGCAACAGGTTTAATCCTTCTGCTGCTGTGTTCAGACCCATCAAATTTCATGACTCATACAAAAAATTATTTCCTCTTCCCTCCCATCTCCCTGCCATTCCTCCACTGCTGTCTTGTACATGAAGATGATGTTTTCTAGCAGGGCCTATGTTGAATAAAAAGCACATTCCCTAGCTGCAGCTTTTCCTCCCTGCATGATATGCACCTGTCATATGAATAATTTCTCTATAGCCACACTTTTGCCGTGGAATCCACGGGAAGAAATCTTATGCACAGAGAGCATAGGCAACTGAGGGGTTATATGTGTAGTGGTGCATTTGAGAAACAAGAGGAAGAAAAGCAAAGGGTAAGACAAAGCCTGTGTGCCCCCTCGATATGACATTAAGTGCAGGCTTCTGCACAGCATTCTTCTCCTGTTGTCTGTGTGGGCAGCCGCAGCCCCGCTCACCACAAAGCCACCATTGTCCCCAAGGGCTCGGCTGTTCTCGTGTGGGGGCGCAGCGGGAGGGACAGACAGTGATGAGAGATGAATGGCCTTAGTCTTTGCGGGTAGTTTCAACCTCATATGTAATCAGTTTCTCGGGGTTTCTCTTTTTTTTGTATTTGGAAATCTTTGTTCTTTAATGGAAAAGGTTAAAGGTATTTGCTTCTCTTGGGTGCCTTTCTTACCTTTTCTTCTTGGTTATATTTTCTCTGTGAGGAGGCAAGAAAGAGTTCTTTTCCATCATCAGGCTGAAAAAAATATAAAACCTTAGACCGAATACCCTGTCAGAAGCCTACTGGTCAAAAAGAAAACCAGAAAACACTGTGAAATACAAGATTGATATCTAGTGAAAGTATCCCACATGTCAGAGCTGTCAAAGAGTTTTGGTGGTGATCGATGCAAACTCTATGGCAATCACCTAATCACCAAAATGATCCAGAGTCCTGTGCCAGGACTCAAAAGCTGCAGGAACTGCTGCTGCAGTGGGCACTGCTGGGATGAGGACCTGGTGTATAATGGTGATGGCCATGGCACAGCCAGGAGCTACACGCTGGCTCCACTCTGAAGCAGCACTTGGTCTACCCAAGACCACAGCAAGAGCAGCAAGACTCTCTTTCTCCATCCTCATTGTAGGAATTGGGAAAAATAATCTGCTGCTGAGGTGTGAGCCATTTCTAACTTTCAGTAGGAGTAGATAGGGCCATCAAAAAAAACCTGCATGGTTTCTATGCACACGGCCACTTCTGCAGCAAGAACATTCATTATAGATTCTTTTTATGAAGAGTGTCTCTGTTTCTGTTTGTGTATTTCTTGCTCAATCTAGTTGCAATTCTCACCTCAGTATTTCTATGATATAACAGAATGTACATGTTAAATAATAGCAGGAGGATGATGATGGTAATTCTATTTCCATTTGACTTGTATTAAACTAGTCTTTTGCAACTATGCTTTCTTAACATGTAAAGTAGAATGCTGTCAGTCTTCTATTGTTAGGATTTTAGCTGTATTTGTGATGCCTATCATGACTAATTATCATATTTGATAAATGACCACTACATATTTTGCTATTATTAGCTAGTGCACATTCATGGGCAATGCGAGATTCTGTTTCACTTATGTGTTACAAATTTTGATCAATTTTAGGCAAGGAAATAATAATTATGTAAAATCTATCTTCATTTTTTCTTAGGTACTTTTCAATGTAACTGTTACAATGAAAGGATGTGATACAACTGGAGGACGAAAATATGCCATACTTAAGCCTATTGGTTTCAATGAAACCACCATTGTTAATGTGCAGCAAAGCTGTGCCTGCCAGTCTGGAGACAGTACAAGGCACAAAAGAGTATGGACTGATGAAACTTCTTCTGACAGCAAACAATCCCATTGCAGTGACAATAACTGTAGCTCTAATAGAGACACATCTTCTTCAGAGAGTTGCAGGCAACACCAGGACCAGCCCATCTGCAGTGGTCAAGGAAATTGCATAGATGGAAAATGTTTCTGCTACAAAAACAAGCTAGGCAAGGTGTATGGAAAGTACTGTGAAATGGATGATTTTTCCTGCCCATATCACCAGGGAAACTTATGTTCTGGTAAGTTGCAGAGTTTATGTCTGTATTTTCTTGTTTGGTTTGGTCTGGTTTTGTTTTCTAAGAATAAAGTACATGATGCAGCTGAAAACAATGATATAAGGCTGTCAAGTATGAGAATTTTTTGTGCAGAATTAGTGTGGGAAATGTCCTGAACATCCTGGTAGGAATTCATGCTCCTGGGCTTTATTCACCACAGAGGTATGCACTGTCTTTTCAACACTGCTTTTTTTAGGGAATACATTGATTTTTTTTCTATGTTTAGCTATTTGAAGATTTAAATCTCAAATGTCTTCATAAGTAATGATACTAATATCTCAAACAACATTATTCCAGAAAGCAAGTTGATACATTTCAGTCTAATGAGATGAGATACTAAGAGATTAGGAAGGATTCATAGTTTCCAAATGAGATTTTGATTTTCTAACACCCTAAATCAGGCCTGTGAGAGACACAGTGACACTTGATTTTGAATATTGATGTACATGCTAACACTGTTCATAATGCCTGCTTCAGAAAGGAGACTGAAAGTGAAACATAAGGAGAGTTCTTGGAAATTCTTATTCTTTTTGTGGCCTGCTTTATATATTTTTAAAGAAAGCATGCATATGAAGAAAATATCAAACATATACTTTTAAGTTAGTGTTATTATGGAATAATGGGGTTGAATCAGTATCATTAATGCATCTTTACCAGAAATTATTTTACTAAATTTCTAATTTTCTCTAAAGTCATTAAATATTTTCAAATTCAGGCAGCTGTCCTGAATACTTTAACTATATAATGACCAATGAGTGAATTGAGGGACCAGTTTTTTCAACTGTAGTTGGATGAGTTGAGAATAATACTATGAACTTTAGTAACGTTATTTTGGGTCTGCTCTGCTAGTGACTGTGAACTTTACTTAAATGAAGAAAAGTAGTGTTACCTAATCCTTTAAATACTTCATTTCAACACAAAGTACTACAGTTCATCTTCTCACTCTTCTTCCCAACTCACTTTTCAAATTTACTATGTCTTAACCATAAGCAGACCTGTCAAACTTAAAAGCTTCTATAGCCTGAGATGATGTGCCCTGGTTGGCAGAGGAGACAGGGAGATACTTGTTTAAGAGGTGTTGGAGACTGTCACCTGTGATGGAGTCCTGCCCTACAGTACCACAAGGAGAACCTGCTGCCCAGGGTGATGGCTGAGCAGTGCATCTCTTCATGGGATGTTTTCCAGTGCAGAGCTCTGCTCTGCTATGTTCTATGAGCCCCTTCCCTCTTCCATTTTGCCAAGCCCTCATGAAAATTGGGGCAGCCTTTACCCTGGCCTCACTCCCATTTAGAGGATCCTATCTGTTGGATGGGACTCTCTCCCTGCAGGAGCTCTGTGGATCCCTGCAACAGAAAGGCCATTGCAGTTTGTCTGAAACTTGGATACTGCCATGGTTTAAATGAGGAGACCTCATTAGATTTGCTATACCTGCCTGTCCTTTATGTGCTCTCTATTTCTATATTTTCTAAAGGTGCTTTCACAGGCTGTAAAAATGTGGCTAAACATTACCAGCATGCCAGTTGTTCACCTGCCTAAATGTTCTACAACACGGAAAACATATGGATTTTGCCCTACAGCTCCTACTTCTTTACCTGGAAAATTGTAAAGACCACCAGAGAGGTTTTCACAGCCTTTGAATCCTTAAGGCTGTGCATTTTAAATTCTTACTAAACAACATACAGTTCATAAGCACAACACACCTGCCTGTCTAGCTCTGTCACATATCCTTAAGAAAGGAGAAAAGCAGTGCTTTTATGTGTTCTAGAGAAGAGAACAAGAAAACCAGGCATGTGCACATGAACTTGATACTCCTCTTCCACTGAACCCTGCTGTTGATTTGACTTGAATGCTTTGTTGCTAAAGAGAAATTTAGCTTGCCTGAAGTCTATTTTCTGGTCACTGTGTAATTTCTAATCCCTACCACTTTGATCAACGCAAGAGGGAAAAATTCTTGTAAAAGGTTTTAGAATGATATCATGGTAGCAACTTTTGCTCACCTTAACAGCAAACAGCAGCTGTAAATATGTATCATGCTGGCCATTTCAGCCCAAGTTGTTAACTTAAACAGAGCAAATTTAGATCTTGACTTTCTAATTAGTTTTTAACGTAGAGCACCAGCAATACAAATGTATGCATCTAAAAATTGATTTTGTATGTTTTCATAGAAGCATTTGACTCAAGACTCTCTGATGTTGTAGGTAATGGTGAATGTGAAGGTGGTAGATGCAAATGCTTTGCTGGCTGGGAAGGTGATCGTTGCCAGTGCTCATCCCAATCAACAAAGCACTGCCTGAATTCAAAAGGCCAGATTTGCAGTGGAAGAGGAAAATGTGTATGCGGAAAGTGTGAGTGCACAGATCCAAGAAGCTTTGGCCGTTTGTGTGAATACTGCCCTACTTGTAACAAAGCCTGTGAAGAAAACTGGTACGTTCCTTGGGCTAGACTTGACGTATTAGCTTGCTAATGTTGAAACATGGAGAAATATTTCTGCTTGTCTAGATGCTATATTTCTTAGATATTTAGACTTTAGGAAATTAAAACTATTCATACTTGATACTTTGTGTAGCTGAGGGATTCACACTGGCAGTTAAGAGAACGTCCCATGTTCACCAGTTGCCATGAATTTCTCAGATCATAGTAGGGTGTGGGGGCCGGGGGGATGAACCACCACACCAGTCTCTGTCCAGCTTTCAGATTTCAGAAGTTAAGGGAGGTGTGTCCTATTAATATTTTTCATACTTTTATTAAAATATCATTCTTCATATGAAATCTTCTGGGTAGGAAATAAAGCACATAAATTCAGAGGTGTCAAAAGAGAGAGTATATCCTACTTTTGAATGCTACCAAGTCAAATAATATTCTCCAGATTTGTTTTTGCACACTCCTTGTGCTTCTCGGCTGAAAGAAGGAGATGTGGAACAAGAGCATTATCTGTGCATTGTCATTTCAGTTGGTCAGCAGAGCAGAGCTGGTCTTACCCAGAGGACAACATGCTTTGTTACTCAGTTTTAAAACACTTGATCTTTGTCCTGCTAGTTTTAAAGTATGTCATTTTTTTCTTACATCTGTAATGGGACAATGTGGAGGTTGAAATGAGCAATCCCAGGAGGAGAGAAGTTAGACCAAGCTCTTAGTGGCACACTGAGTGGTCCTGGCACAGACAGTGAATAGAGGCCTGTCCTTGGGCATGGCTCTTCTGTGTCCTCCCATCAGCACATGTAATGTTCTGCATCCCACTGTGGTGCAGAGGGTGAGGTATCAGCTCTTCATTGACAAGGGCATTGTGCTCAAAACAGAATAATTGTTTATTTGAATTATATTATTTGATTATTATTATTTGAATAATTATTTGGATTAGTTTGAATTATATCTCATCTGGTGAAAATGCTGGAGAGCCATGCTTGGCCATGCCTGAAAAGGTAACTGCTATGATTTCACTAGATAAAATGCAGTTAGCCCTCCTGGCTTACACTTGTGCAAAGTCAGTGTGAAATGTGTGTCTTTAATGGATTCATAAGATGGCATGCCTTAATTAAAAATTCATTCAGGGCTTTTTCAGGATCTCTTATGATGTCCATCTCCTGCAAGGCTATGCAGCGAAGATGGTAAGAGTGAGAGAAGACAGAGCACTGCCCTGCAGTGTGCTGCTGTCCCTCTGAACTGCCTAGCAGTGCAAACTTGCATGGCTTTGTCTTAACATAGCATCAAAAGTTATTGGCAAAGCTGTGATTCCTACACCTATCTCTACTTTCAGTTCCAGCATGCATCCCAATGAGATTGATAGATAAGGAAAGACTAGGACTGAACTGGAGGCTGAAAGCTGAAGAAGGGGTGCTGAACCTTAAGCTACACCCCCTGACAAACTTGCATCACAAAAGGCAGAGCAGGGACTGGATGAAGGTGGCTCAAAGCCAAAGACATGTTTTACTTTACAACTTCTGACTAGCTGGTTCTGAAAAGCATCAGAGGGATAAAATGTGGAGAGAGGCATCACATTTCAGAAAAAAAATAAATAACTGTCACAATGTTTTTACTACCAACAGGAAAACATTATGTTCAAGCGATATGTCAGCCTGCTGATACAATCTCTTTAAGGGGAGTGCAGAGACAGACATATGTTTTTAATTATATTTTTATTTTACAGGAATTGTGTTCAGTGCCATCATTCTAACAATGCATCTCAAGCAATACTTGACCAGTGCACAACCTCATGCGCTTACCTACTGCATTATATTGACCATACTTCAGGTATGTGAAGTTTTCTAGGAAATTTTAATAAGAGATTAAAATCTATTTGGGTTAATAATTGAATTCACCACTGCTAGAATGTCTTCTAAAAGTGTTACATAATTATTGCATATTATTGCAATAACAAAGACAGAAGGCAGGGAGAAGAGAAAAATCATTCATAGCTTCAGGGAAAGTAAAAGATAAATAATAACAGGAAATGTAATTGTCAAGAATTGCTAAATCAGATTTCCCAATTCCTTGAGAAGTCACATCTAACAATGATGAATCCTGCCTGAGCAATGCTTAAAAAAATATTTATAAAGATCTGTTATGGCATCTGTATATTTTATTACTTTGGATAGGCTTATATTATCTGACATTACCAGAAACAAGGAAGAAAGAAGTAGAATGCTTACCTCAAGTTCAGTAATGTTTAAATATTCTTTTCAAGCATAAAAAACTGCAGATATGAGGACTGTGGAAGAATAAAATTAGGTTTTAATAAGATCTCATAAAGTTTTATCAGTCCATGCTGCAACAAAAAAATGCAGGTAAATGGTTATGTTTTGTCTCTTCACATTTATGTACATTTTTTATCCTAAAATTCATGAATGAGGAAGCTAAATTAATACCCTTTTTCATAACTTTAGTATTAATTAAGGAAAGCTTACCGTATAAGAGAAGTCTACCAGTGAGGAGAGCACTGGACTAGGATTCAATAAAACACATTTCCTTTCATATTTCACCAGTGATTTTCACTGTTTTCTTGTGACCATTAAATTATCTTGGCCCTAAACATCTCTAGCATTTCATCCTCTCTATTTCGGCTACAAGCTCACTTGTCTATAGAGAATTTATGGTGAGCAATACAAGGAAGCCTGAGTCTTAGTTCTGTAGTTTAAAGGAATACTAGTTTCACCATTTTTCTACAGTGGCTCTTAATCAGAATTGCCTTTCTTGATAGGCCCTACCTTAAAAGCCTGCATATGGCAACTTTTCCTCTTAGCTTCCCTTAAGTTATTTTGCCTTAATTTCTATCAGGCTTGTGGTACATTTTTGCACCATTACTGTGCAGAGGTAGATATACCTGTGTTAGAGGGATGTGCCTGTTTCACAGGTTAGGCTTTACCCTTGTGTTTTCCTTTTGTTGCAGAATGTTTCTCTGGACGAAGCTACTTTAGAGTCTTTTCCATAATCTTTATAGTTACCTTTCTGATCGGGTTGCTTGTTGTCCTTATCATCAGGCAGATAATTCTGCAGGGGAGTAGCAATAAAGTTAAATCTTCGGCTGATTACAGAGTATCTGCAACAAAGAAGGTAACTGATTTCAGAGCCATCATCTTCAGTAATCTTTTTCTTGCATATAAAAGTTAGTAAATTGCTGATAAAAATTGTATCTTCTCCTTCAAGGATAAGATGTTTTTGCCTACTGTTTGTACAAGAACAGTAACATACAGACGTGACAAACCAGAGGAAATAAATATCGACATCAGCAAGTTGCGATTGAACGAAACTTTCAAGTGTGAATTCTGAAGATTGTGTTTTCTGCAAATGTCTATTGCCGTCATGCTCGACTTTTAAAAAGTTACCTGTTGTACTCTGTCAGAGTCTTGACTGTTGCCATATGGTTTTGTGTCATGCATTTTGTTGAATACTGTAACAAAGTGACATGTAAACATATTCACATTGTGTGATTATGTTTGAAACTATAGCTGCTGTATCTTTTTAAATTTTTTTGAAAGAGAAATGTGCATTACTACTGTTCAAAAACATTAGTGTTGATGTAGCACTTTAGCATAATCTAATTTATTTAGTTATGGCCTAGAATGTAGATACAAACTGGTCTGACAAAGCACTGATCTCACTCTACACGTAGCTAGTACTGATGTGCTCTGTGGGAATGGACAAAAGCTGTGACTGAAATATTAACATTGCTGTATATTATAGCAATAGATGAAACTATTAAGATGCTCTTAAATAGAGTAAGTTCTTGGTACTTGTATAGTTGTCAGTTGACAAATTCCACTGATTTGTCTGCTTTAGCCTCTTAGCTTTTCCTCATAAAAATGACTGGATTAAATTGAGTGTTTAGTTACTAGTGTGTGTGTGTATAGTTGTGTCTGTATACACACACATATGCATGCACAAGTAAATTATATATATAGTTTTTTATATGGATGATGTCACTTACAGATAATTTATATCTGATAAAGAGTAATTTTTGTTTAAACATTAAAAAGCCTTTTTATACAAAATTTAAGGTATGTGGAAACTGATTGGCTACAGAAAATGAGAGAGTTTCTCTGTCCAACAGCATGGTCTACATAATGATCACTGCTGGCAGACTTCACCTTTGGAGACACCAGAGCTGTGTTTGTTTCGCTAGCTACATATCAGTGTTTTGCCAAATAAGGGCTTTGATCTTTTTATATGATGTCAGGCATAAGTCTGATTTTGCACGTGCTCTTTTTCTCTATGTAAATTGGTTGATGGGATTAGGTTTTGTAAATTCTTATGTAATCACTTCAATTTTTTTGACTGTGCATTGAGAAATGTGCCCAGTGTGAGTGGAAAAGAAACTGCAGTTTAGAAGAAGCTGAGGAAAACAGGAGTCTTTCTCTCAAGAGAACACATTAATTGACTTCATAAATGTGAGATCAAATTCTGCCTTCAGAAATGGGCAAAACTCTTCTAAACATGATGGGACCAATATAAGCTTATCTGAGAGCAGAATTTGAGCTACAAGGTCAAGCAGAAGCATTTAATTTTTTACCTCTCAAACTGGCTATGGTGGTAGAAGACATGTTATTGTTCTATGCTAATTGGAAGTGTCAATCTGATTTACTAACTCTATACTGCCAAAACCCTATGAAAATCTGATCAGCCCCTAATGCACTGAAATCTTGCTGGCAAAAAGAAAAATCATCTCAGAAGACAGTGTATCATTTTAACAACGTTAGTTACTAGTCCCAAATATTGGTCTGTACTTGTCATAGATAAGTGTTACAGAAACAAAGCAGGACCTCTTTATGTGCAGTTTTTAAAAATCAGTATATATTCATATTTCCTATTCTGTATTTCTTCTGTAAATTCCCACTGGAATCTGAGGAGTATGCATGTGAAAGGAAGGCAGGATGCAGAACAAATTATAAGTATTATATGAGTGTTCACAGCTTCTTGGGTAATGGATCAAATGGGATTGAGAAAAATAATGTAGAGACAATGGGCCTTTCATTAGTCATAAAAACTCTAGACCTTAGGGACTGAGTTGGGTTTTTTTTTTTAAAAATGTAAACCGGACTATTAAATGTTTTTAAAGCAGTCTCCAAAGTAGGCCCTGAGATTTCTACTATACAGGTAAAAGCATCTCATTTGAAGAAAAGTGTTATTCCTTACACTGACCCTGACTTTAGTGATAGCTTAATTGTACTACCTCAGTTATAGATTAATTCTGTAATCTATCAAATATACCTTAAACTTTCATTTTCTTTTAAAACATGTAGAACCATTTTCCTCCTGTGTAAATTAACAGATTCCAAACAATTGGTTTCATTGGGATAAAGGTAAAAGATAGATAAAGGTTTGCCTGCTATTACCCTTGTCACAATTCATTACTGGTTTTGAGTGACTAGGAAGCAAAGTCTCTAGTTGTCTGTTGCACTTAACAAACAAAAGAAAACATTCAACACTCAGCAGAGTATATCTGAGTATATAAGAAAAGATGTGATTAGGTTCTTTAAACAGTGTGATAAATCCTTTAACTAAAAAGCTTCCTCAGAATGTGTTTCCCCCCCATAATGGCCTTTAAAGCATTTACTAAAGCATTTTCTGAAGTGATAACCAATTGTTTTATTCTTTAGAAATTACTTCTCCCTGTTAGAGGGAGTTAAAGTATGTGGGCAGGGGACGATGGAACTGGGTTCTTTGTGGAAGAAAGATTTGAGCTCTAACACCCATCTCCCAGGCACATCACACTGCTATTGCTTTTCGTCTGTAGCACGTGGTTGGCATTGCAGTGCTGCCTGTGGAGGGGCATGGCCAGTATTTCCTTATCAGGCACCTGCCTGAATGTTTAAAATGGTCTGGTCAAATAGAGTAGGCTCACAGGACAAATTGCACTGTAAGCTGCTTGCTGTCCTGAGGTTTAAAAATACATTTAAAAAATAAAAAAGCTTTTAAGGAAAAAAATCGAAAAAAATTAATTTTTTTTTAATCTTCCTCATGGTTTTACTGTATTGTGGAAGAGGCTGGTGAAAGAGAATAAGCTGCTGCTAATGTGACAGGTCAAGGCTTTTAGAAGGCCCATGGGGAGCTTATACAGGGCAGAATCCTTGGGAGGAAGCTTTGTTTCTAGGGATGGAATCTATCCATGAGAAACTCTGGCTTTGCTTGGTACTTGTTTCCCTCTGCCTTTGACCATGTTTTTCAGAAGAGCTGCTGCAGGAGATGAATAGCTCAACAAAAGCCTCACTATTTAGGGAGCTGTGTTCCCTCAGCACATGACCTTAAATGAGAAAGCAGCCTGTAATTCACAAGGAATTTCCTCAGTGATTGCAGAAGGACTCTGCTTCCTATAGTGCTTAATATGGGAGATATTAAAGATGAATTAGTTCATACTAGTTTTCAATGTATTGTGCATCAAACATGCTCATAAAAATAGGTGAAAGAACATCTAAACTTGGAATGCAATATTCCAAACTTACTAAATAAAACTTCTTACACTGAGATTTGCAAAAGAAAATTAAAAGAAAATTAAAAAGAAGTCAAATAATTCTACTGCATGTCTATACCCAAATATATAACAGCAGATACTGTTGCACCTCATCATTTGTTTTGGGAATTGTTTTTAGATTTGCTCCCACAAACAGAGCATGTGCATGACTTTTCACAGCATATTTGTTAATGTTAAAATCCATACATATAATTTTCAAATTCTGTTTCCTTTTTTTTTACCTTTGGTTATTTGCCTAACACTTCAGAAATTCCAGGTTTATGCAATTAAAGAGCATGCATTTTACTTTAGATTTTTTTAAATACTGTAAAATGAAGAAATACTATGAATTGGTTATTTGCAAGAATCACGAGTACACTGATAACATTGCTGTAGAAGTATGTGGGAAAATAGCTGTTGCATCCAGAAAACGTGCACATGGTATGCAAGGAATTTTCATTGTGCCCAGCTGAAATTCCCTGACGTTCACAAGGAATGTTAAAAGTGAACCTTAAAAAGGAAGGATGTTCATATGGGCATAGTTTACATTTATTTTTTCAAGTGGATTTATTTTTTCCTCTCTATGATGTCATGAAAACCTGCTATGTAAAGCATTCTTCAGACTGCAGTGGAAAAATATTATTTTCCCAGTCTGATCATATATAATATTTGTTTCCTGCTTAGGAGTGCATTTAGTGTGCATGCCTAAATGTACATGTGCTGCAGACCATGGGACTGAACATTTGAAACAGCTTCATCCCTAGTCCTATAAGTAGACATAAGGCCTGGTAATGCCCAGGGCAGAGTGATGCAAATGCATGGCTGCTGTGCAGGTACTTGAAGAGGGCCAGCAACCTCAGCAAGCACTATGCTGGGGTTCCTCACAGCATCCCACAGGGATGGTGCTCTGAGACCTCACTTCTCCATTTGTCAGGGCAGGAAACCTCTGCACGGTAGGTTGGCTTGACAGAGGTGGTGTCCTAGGTTTGTATCCTATGCACTTGGCCACACATTGGAACTGCATTGTGTGCAGTCTGCAAGCCTCAGCACGGAAAGCTTTTTGCATCTTTACTCCTCAAAAATGCTTGCATGTAACCAAGCAAGGGAGCTCCTGTAAACCTGGATGCTGCAGACCTCCATTAAAACTTCTGGGGAGTCTTTGGGCACCTGCCCAATGACTTCCCACCAGCCCCTGGATCTCCACCAGCCAGCCTTAATGAATACAAGCTGGAGCTGTAAAGAGCACTTCTCATAGAGGCATTTGGGCTGAGTCAGTGCTGGGTGACACCTACTCTGCTCTGTGAGTGATGTGTGGTGCCAGTGTTCTGGCTGTCCATTTGCAAGAGAGGGGAAAGACTTATTTGCTAAGCAGAAATGAAGCAGTGGTTAAGAAGAACACTACTTTTTAATTATGATCTTGAGACTGCTCTGATGCACACACATCTCTTGGCTTTTACAGAGAATTGAAATTCATGTAAAGGGGGGGAAAAATGAAAATTAGCCAGTGGGAATGGATCCCAAATCACTGGAGTTTCACTGAGAGCAAGCCAGCTCAGAATGCTTGGCCTTTCTGGGGGAAAAAAAAAAAAGAAAACCCCTAAAATTACTAGATTCCTAAGCTTTAGAAATGCTGCTCTGGATTGCATGTTCTCTTTGTTTCATTTTCTGCACACACTTTAAAGAAAAAAGGTACCTACTTATTAAAAAAAATAATAATTTCTGGCATTTGTTATAAGGGCTTCTGTCCAAATCCTATTATTTCATCCTGATACCTATTTTGTGTTTGTGCTGTTTCAGTTATAGTTTGAAGGGAGTTGTTGAAAGAGGAGGGAGTCTTTTGGAGAGGCATTAGTGTTTGATGACTTCACTGTGCTAACATCTTCACTCTTACCTACTACTACTTCAAGAAATAATGCTAATTTAAAGTGTCTTATTTAGCAATGGTGTGACAGCTATTAATAATACTACAGTTTTTAACTTTCTATTTGACATCTACTACCTTTTGTAAAAGAAAAGTATATGTAGATAAATAATGTTTCTCTAGATTTTATGTATACAGAATGTTAGTAAGGGAAGAGGTTTTAAATTTTATGGCTTCTTACTGCTCATTTTACATTTTAAATGATACTTTTAAATCACTACTTTTGTTTGTCTGGAAATATACTGAATATTTTATTATTTAAAATAGTATACTTTTATAGCTGTTTTAATTTCAGTTGACTACTAACTTCTATTTTGATATTTATTAATGAGTTGACACTGTAGTATATCGAGATGTTTATTTTTCTATCAGAGCTGTAACAACTATGACATAGCATTATTTTAATGCAACATCATTGTACTTGCTCTCTAAAAAATAAAATCAATATTTAATCTGTATGGATTTTTCATGTTTTTAATGTTTAATATGTCTGTGATAAGTCAAGGAAGAGATGTTCACCTTTTAAAAGTATAAAGCACATTCATTAAGGTGCACAGATGTCTGCAAAGGGAAGCATATAGTTATGTTTATTTTTAAAATTGAATAATACTGTGTCCAGAGAGAGTAAACAGAAAGAATACCATGTCTATCAGTTTTAGGAAAACAGGAGGATGCATGTTCAGGATGAGCTTTGAGAAGGTGGCAAGGAACACAATAGCAGTTATCAGTTGGGAGGTGCAGCTGGTATACCTTGCCAAACCCAGCTAAAAGATGAATGCACCAGCAGGTGTTAGCTCTTTGTAGGATACAAGAAGATAGTTCCTGTATAAACATAATCTCTAGATTGACAGGTGGTTGTGATAGCCTTTCTTCTGCTTTGCTCTGTTAGGTGGTAGAGGAGCTGGCTTTCTGGGAATAGATAAATCTCTCTGCAATGCCTCATCTAATGCCACTCACTGAAGGCTTAGGTCACTTTATGAGAACTGATGAAAATGCATCACAAGGTGGGGAAGGTGACACATGTTCTTTTCTTGAGCAGAATAAGTCATAGTTATTTGCTTTGCACAGTGCCATGAAAGTTCTCATGAGAAGGACTTTAGACATGATCTATGTAAGGACATTCAAAATTTGCCATGATGCCTCAGTAAGAGACAATTGTGCCACTAAGACATCTGACAGTTTTAGCAGTGGTTTCTATCTGTCCATGTTTCTAACATGATCCAGTTTTTGCTCTGGGAGTGTGAGAGAGAGCTAGAATCAAGTGACAACTACTGCATGCTCAGTCATCACATCATTTAGTGTCCAGGACTTGACAATACAATACAAAAACTGAGGAAAATGCGTACAGCAAAACTACAAAGAAGAAAATAAGCAAATATCATCAGGACGTTTTGTTAATCTTTGTTGCTTCTTTTATCAAAGGAAGGAACATCATCCCAATATATGCCTGATGAGACTGAGTCTGAGAAATTTTCTTTCACAGAGGCAGGAGTCATCAGCCTACATGGACACACACAGCAAGCACGTGCAACCTGTCCTATAAACAGAAACACACACTCCCCTGAAAGCTCTTTATTGAGGAAACATTAATGTTGCCATTACTCAGAGTAAACATAAACTTAGATCTGAATTTCAGACATAAAATTACACCATATAGCTTGAGCTAGAGCCGTAGGTCTTCATTTTGTCGTTTGATAGTAACCTTAAAACTAAGGGGGTTTTAACACTGAAGTCTCCTATACACAATGATTCTGGTACCAAGCTCTTGTTGCATACACTGTATGTTGTGAAATGATGGTAAGTGATCTATATAAAGTCTTTCGCTCTTTCTTTTTATGTCCTGAAATCCAACAATATACTTTTAAATATCCAGATAATGACAGATAGGGTTTTTGACACTACTGGCATTGTATTTATCAAAATTTTTATTCATATCTACGAAGTTGTCAGCAAGGACACAACACTACCCTAATTTGTCACTAATATAATGCAACTGCTATTTTGTTGCAGGTGCCTTTGACAAGGGAAAGACTTGCTGCTCGGTCTCTCCAAAGAGGAAAGAAATCTAAGTTACAGCTTCCAAAGTCAGAGGAGGAAAGAGACGCTGATTTCAGCCACTTTTTTGCCACCAGTCATGTAGGTGCATGCTATTAGAGAATTTTCTCTACCTGCATGATTCCTTTTGTGGTAGGCGCAGATTTTGATCCAGTATGCAAAGAGGATGGCATTAGGGACAGTCAGTTTGAGTGAAGATCTGAATATGCATAATGACAATCAAAAGACAATGATTAGAATTAACAATAAAAACATTGTGAACAGACTGATTTTGACTAGTAAGGAGTTAATCTGAAAAGTGGTTGGTTTCTTTTGCTTTCAGATGTACAACAAAGACAAGAACCTTGGAAATACGTTCCTGCTACCCTGGGTTTAAAACCAAACAGTTAATGTATTATATGAATTAAATAAAAACCTAGTTTTACAGAAACTCAAATGGTCTGAAGTTGTGATTGGAGCACAGGTGCTGTCAGTGTGGCACAGGAGCTTCTGGCTGCTCATCCTCTGCTTGAGAGTCTTGAAGTGGTCCAAGTTGGGTTAAGGTGTATAGAATTCATGTCACCTAGACATAGGTTGCCAATCTGATTTATTAGCACTAATGAAGCCTCACTATTATTATCTTCTGGCCCTTCAGAGAAACTGTGATTGGTGGCAAAAAGCAGTATTTTTCTTTTTTGCAAACATTCTATCTGCTCAGCCCAGAGAATAACATGGTCTCTGATGATTTTCTTGGCCTTGAACTGCATGATTCATGAAGGACAGTTACTGTTTAATAAAGATGATATGTATACAAGCTGATAAAACTAAATTATTAACCACAAGAGCATAGTAATGCCAAGTTATGTCACATATGCTTATTGAAATCAGTGCATGTGATGTACTTTTGGTACTGCAGCTTGCCAAGTCCCCCTTTTGGGGCTCTAAGCCTCTTCCTAAGCCTCTTGTTTATGCCTGAGCAATCTGGAGAGACCAGGACCTGCTCCTGAATGAGATTCCTCTGCTCTCCAAACTTCTCACAGAAGAAGCCTTTCCCACAAACCCCCTTCTGACTCTTGAGCCTTTGACTATAGCCTTAACAAATCCTGAGGCTGTAATATACCCCGACGCTGAACTGCTGAGGAGACGGGACATGCCAGTGGATAGGAGACACACCTTCACTTTACCCTGCTCTAGACAAAGCAGGAATTTCAAACACTTCTACAACTTTAACATGATAGTCTCTAGATTATCTGTGTCTTCAGAAGTGTTTAAGGTTGGCTTCTGTCCTTAAACATTTTGCAGTTGCACCCAGGCTCCTGTGGGAAACCCCCCCCCAAAAAAAAAAAAAACAGCTAAAATAAATACTTACTGTATTTCTCAGCTTCTTGTGCATCTGTCTATATCTAAATTGAGCTCTAACTGTGCCGACTTTGAAAATTGCAGAGACTGAATCAGAGGGCTTTATCAGGAAACAGATGATGATGATGATGATGATGATGATGATAAGAGCTTTTTTATTTTGGGGCAGACGAACAAGTCAAAGTCTGTAGTGCAAAGCTAAACAGAGTATTTCTCAACTTGGACAGATGTAGTCCTATTCCTCTGTTCCTTTCAAGTGTTAAGACGTCAGGACTTGGTGAATTAGCCAGTCCTCAGATACCCACATGAATTCTCCCACTTTTAAGCTTTAAATCACAGCTTCTGCAAGATGTATGCAACATACAAAACCCAGAGACACATTTTCCTTCCAATATCCCCATTTTGATGGCAATTTTAATCATTTGTAAATATTTCTTTATGTATAACTTCATGTATGTATGTGTGTGTGTCTGCATGTTCCACCCACATTAACTTTTCCTCAGCATCAAGAAGTCCAGCTCTGACTGTTAAATACCCTGTCAGTCCAAATTATGTAAATATATGTACTGTATATAGAGATAGAGCCTCACATCCCCTTTTTGTATGTATTTATAATAGCAGTCCTCCCCTAATTTCTTATGCATATCAGGATCTTCCTTTTAAAATTCCTATATATATTCCAGTTTCTGCTAATGGCTAGGCTGCTATCATATTGAAACTGTGGCTTGAAGTGTTCCCCAGTGTTCCTCTTTATTCTTTGTGCTTTTATCTTTTTGGGCAACTGCCTTGCACATAAAACCTTCAATGTGGAAGACAGCCAGAGCACCTTACATGGGGATTTTTGGTTTGCATTGAGGTCCTAATGACGATGTTAAAAATAATAAATTAATGTTTCTTTGGCAAGTTTGTTCTTCGTGCCTTTGAAAGTGAGGCCTTGCTTTTTAAACAGGAATCATCGGATCAAATTAAGAAAAGATAATGCGTCAGATCATTTTGCAAAGCCAAAAGCTGTCATGCTCAGAAGAAAGATTTATTGCCATATGATCAATAGAAAGTGTTTCATGCTGTCTAAAATGAAAACCGAGTAGATTAATTCCCAGACCAAAAAGGAAAGAAAAAAAAATTTTGGTCTCAACAATTTTGTCCAAGGTTCAAGCCTGTGAAATTGCTGGGTCCTTGTGGTTCAGCTGAAGACTATGTTAGGAGCGAACATGCTGAGCATTTTTAAATGTCAAGTCCATAAGGTCTTCTTTGAAATCAGATGTATAACAAATCAGGAATGTTAATGTAATATGTTATATTCTTTCTTTGAAAAAACACAATTTTTTGCAGGACCTGTTTGGCAAGCCAAAACATAAGAAGCTTTATTTATTTTCTTAACTGATGTTCTCTCTTGGGTTACAAAGAATTTATGCTAGCAAATATTGTGGAGTATTCTTACATTTTCTATTTATCTCCTTTTCATTCACCAAAAAAATACTTTGGATTTGAACTACCAGAAAATAATACAATGTAAATTCCTGTAGTAGCCAGGAATTTTGCTTGTCTAATTACCTGGCTTTGTGTCAAGTATGTTAATGTACTCAGTTACTTATTTGGCAGGGGAGGGGAAAGGAAAATTTAACAAATGGCTGTAAACATCACTTGAAATATCTCAAAGGAAAGTGTATTGTGAACTTAATTGCTATTATTTAAGCTATTTGATACATTTGGTGACTTCATTCCTATGGAATTCAAGTGGGTTTACCTTGCCAAATTTTACTCCCTACTTTGGTCAGTGCCCAGTCCCTGCTGCTTCCTTAGGCCAATGGAGGTGCTTGACAGCAAAGTGAAGTCTGCAATGTCCTTTGAACCAGCAAGATAAGGGAACTGTTATTCTTCAGCAAGCTTGGCAAAGAAGACGGTATTATAATTTTGCTATGATTACAACACCTGTGTTATTGAAATTATATTGGATATAAAATTTGTAGTCAATTTATACACAGCTACCCCTGAATTCACCAGTGTAGCATACCTGAAATCTTGCTAACTCCTAACAATTCCTACAATAACCTAATTGTTAATTGTATGAGTGACTTGCTTGAATGAAACTTTCCTTTTTAATTAAAATATTTTTGAGATCTCCCTTGATATTCTATTTTTTCAGATATTTTATTTCCCCATGGTGCCTCCCTAGACAACTTTAAAATAGGATTTCATTTACAGTATTCACAAGAAAGGTGAGTGGCACTGTGCCTTCCTTACCTTAGGGATACAGAATTGATGAGCACTCTCACAGCACCAGAACCAAGTACAAGAGTACTTGCTTTTTGTATCAGTCCTCCATGAGAACAGCCAGATTTTTTTCAGACCTAGACTCCATTCAGCATGGTGTAGCTGTGTCCAGCAGTGGACATGAGCTGCATAAACACAGTGCAAGTGCAATTACTTCCCCGAACTCCCCTAGACTCAAGTAATTTTTCAGCCTAGGGAATTTCCTACATCTGATTAGTTTGTTTAATCAGTAACCCTCACTTTCAGGTATGTGCCATTGAGCTTACTTCAAAAAAAACCAAACACAATTACCAAGTCTGGAACTGCTGTGTGAAGAACTGCTCCCTCTGGTTTTGACCATGGCACTTTGCATGCAGGAGCTATGGGCCACCAAGCAAACAGAGTGGACATTGAGCCCCAGCCACTCATCTGTAAAATTTGTCACATATCCCCAGGTTACTTTTCCCAGAGTGCAGAGGCCAAACATACATGTTCATTTATACCAAAGCCTGTCCTTATTCTTCATCATCTTTGCAGCCCATTTCAGGTTGTCTCCTATCACAGTCAGCCTCCTTTCCTTCATTATGGATGAGGGACTAGACCTATTTTCAAAATTAGGGCAACCTCTTCAGTGTCTAAGCCTGGCTTCCTGTGCATTGATTCTGCAATCTTTGGGATCTATCCCTTCAACAGCTTGTCACCAGTCTGTGGTTGGGTAACTTGGATTCAAACTTGGCAGATCTTAAAGAAAGGGTCTAGAAATCTGAGGAGGTCCCAAGGTTTGGGGACCAGAGTTAAGAGATTATGCCTGAGTCACATAGAAGATGAACATTTTGTGTAAGGACCCTCAACTGTCCTGCTGTAAATTATATCAATTAGTAAGCAAGGCTCCCTGAATTATAAGCTGAATTTTTATTTAGATACAACTATAGCAATGGGAAGGACTGTTTCTAATACAAAAGTTAAAATCAGACTGAAACAAGGGTGCATCTGGAAACCGTTAAAACAAGGATTATCATATGCTACTATAGTGACTATCACCTTAAAAATAGTCTTTTGGGGTAGTGGGAAATCACTGTCACTTCTAGGCTTTGTTCAAAGACTAAAGTTTTGAACTTCTCAATTTTGGCAGATATTCCTCCAACTTTTGGCACAGCACAGACCCAAATGCACTCCTACATTGAATCCCAAGAAGTGGAAAATTAAAAAACAAGAAAAGACTATTGGGATAACTCTGAAAGTCAGAGTCAGCACGGCAGAAATCTATTAGGATATTTTCCACAGTATGAATCTCTAAGGCTTTTCCACATGAGGTGATTATTTGGATACAGGTAGACACCTTGACAGGCTGAAAGAATGGACTGACAGGAGCTTTGTGAAATTCAGCAAGGGCAAATGCCAAATCCTACACCTGGGACAGGCTAACCCCTTGCACCAATCCAGGTCAGGGTTTGCCTGATTAGGGAGCAGCTCTGATGGAAAAGATCTGTGAGTCCTGGTGGGCACAAGCTGAATGTGAGAAAACAGGGAGTCCTGGCACCAAAGCATATCAACAGCATCCTGTGTTGTATTAACAGAAATGTATCAAGTGAAATGATGGAACTAATTGTCCCCCTTTTACTCAGGACTCAGGTCCACTTTAGGGTCACAGTACAAGAGAGGCATTGAGGACCTTCAGCAAGTTGAGTGGAGGGCCACCGAGATGGTTAGGCTTGCAGCACTTGCCCAGTGAGGAGAGGCCAAAGACCTTGGGCTTCTTCGGCTTAAAGAAGGCTCCAGGGCACCAAAAACCAGCCTGCCAGTGCATATGGGGAGGTGATCAAGAAAAAGTAGTCAGCCTCTTCACCAAGATTCATGGTGAGATAGTGGTCATAAATTGAAACAGGAGACTGAGACTGGATATAAGGAAAAATGTTCATTCTGAGGGTAATTAAGCATTGTAAGAGGTTGCTCAGAGAAGCTGTGGGGTCTCTGTTCTTCAGTGTTTTTAAAATCCAGATGGACAATGTCCTGAGCAAACCATTCTGATGCAGTGTTGCTCTCCTTTGAACAAGAGGTTGGACTAGAGACCTCTCAAGGTCTCTTCCAAACTGAATAGGTCCATGAGATTGTGAGATATGCGGAGCCTGGTTAACTCCCAAGCATACATTGTTGTTCTCCTCTGTATTACCTGCATTTACTTCAAGAGGCTTGCTGTATGTAAGTGGTCAGCAGTACTGCTAGCAACAGTTTGCTACCCATTTGCTGGGATGGAAAAGCTGCAACTGTCAAACTCCTTTACAAAGCAGACAGATACTCTTCATTGAAGAAATAGCTCTGTAAGGAAACACAATACAGTAACATTTATAGCATACATTGATTTTTGAATGTGTATTCTTCATCTGGCCATGGAAGATTTTTGCCATCTGAAGCAAAGAATCATATTTTGCTCCAAGGCATATACAAATTCCTTTAGCTTCAGTGGGAATAGCATGCACATAGCTGAGGGCATGGTTTGGCCCATGGTCAACAGCCTCCTAAAAGAATTTTTCCTACCTTTTTTTTTCTTGCAATATTCCTCTTTTTCCTTTCCAAAGCTTCTGATGTCATTCCTGTTGCTGAAGTTATAGAGTTCAATTTAGTGGGAACGTCTTTGAAGTTTAATTAGATTTCTTGAGAAAGACCATGGGTAATCTGCAATACAAATTCACAAGATTGCTTCAGGCCAAAAGTGTCATGCGACAGTATTAGACCAAATATTATGCAATTGTTCTGTAATTCATGCTCTTCCCACTCATAAGTTGGTTTGAGAAGCTTGTGGAATATATATGACATATCAGAGAAGTGCCAAATGTTCCTCACATAGTTTGTTCTCACATTTCCTATGGAAAATGTTCCTTCTCACAATCTTCCCTTTCCCACATTAAACTGAAGTTTGTCCATTACACCAGGGTAACATCATGCATGTCCACAAAATTGCAAGGGAAGTTTCACATGTACATGAGATCTGTTCTGGTTGCAGCATCCAAAGTCAGACACAGACTGCATCCATAGAGCTAGTGCGATAAAATATAAAATAGACGCAGCTGCCATCTATGCCCTTTTTCTAGAAATGCACGTGATTATGCACAATTATTCACATATGACTATAAAACTTGAAAATTGAACCTTGGAGCTATTCTGAACCAGTCCTGACTTTGTCTGTCTGCCACAGCGCTTGTGGTGGATGTAAAATTCGGTCTGATTTGCCTTTGGGGGCAGGGTCAGAGAGCAGGGAGAGGACAGCATGAGATTATACATGCACACACCTGTGCTTTACTTGGGTGGCCCCTCACAAGGCACACTGGAAAGTGCTGGGGAGTGGGCAGGGAAGGTGTATCCCACCTTCTAGTATCTCATCTCTTCATGCCCAATAGGCAAGTGCCACAGCTTTGCAGCACAGAAATGAATGCAGTGTGAGCTGCAAGACAGCAACATCTTGTTTACAACTGCAACATTTTCAGCACAGCAGATCCCGAAGTGTATTTACAAACTCTAAGTTAAATTTACCCTTAGTAACTTACTGTCCAGCCCTATTCTGTCTTCAGTAGAATAACAACGGCAAAGTTTATGTCAATTTGACCAGAGACATGACTGTCTCCATGGACTGACCTGAAACATCATAGTCACTAAACACAGTCTAATAGTGCTCCATGTGAGGTGGGGGTGTTATAAAAAAAGGCACTCCAGGCTGAATTGCTGCAAGAATTCAGTGTGACAGATTGTAATGCTACATGAAAGGCTAAGAGAATTGGTATTGTCCATCCTGGAAAAGAGAAAGCTTCAAGGTGATATAATTGCAGCCTTCCAGTACCTGAAGGAAGCCTACCAGAAAGATGGAGAGGAACTTTTCACAAATACATGTAGTGACAGGACAAGGGGAATGGCTTCAAACTGAAAGAAAGTAGGGTTAGATTAGATGTTAGGAAGAAATTCTTTACTGTGAGAGTGGCGATGCACTGTAATATATTGCCCAGAGAAATTATGGATGCCCCATCCCTGGAAGTATTCAAGGCCAGGTTGGATGGAACTCTAAGCAACCTGGTCTAGTGAAAGGTGTCCCTGCCTACAGCAAGGTGGTTGGAACAAGATGATCTTTAAGATCCCTTCCAACCCATGCCATTCTCTGATTCTATGAAGATGAAATAAATATTGGTGACACACCAGATTTAACAGTCCAGCAGATGAGCAGAGAGCAAGGCATGTCAGTACTGGTGGCAAAGCTTGGTTCATGTCTCTTCTGCATTGTCCTCAGTGCTCTGCCAGGGATGGGGACTCCAGGGCCACCTCCTCCCAAATCCTCACTTTCCTTGGAGGTTTCTCATCGAGACATCAAGCAGACATGACCCTGTTAAGACATTAGGAGCCCAGGGTTGAATGGTCATAAGTCATTACTAACATGCATTGAATAAACTGGGCAAACACAGTTGAATTTTCCATGTAAAACCTTTAGTCAATATAATAGAAACCATAAAATGGGTATGTGTGTTGCTCAAGGTCATGTTTGGTTTTCTCCTCCTGGGCACTCATAATACTGCCTAAACTACTGGGATGCAGCAGTAACATTTTTCTTAGTAAATTGTGGTTGTAAGGGAAGAACTCTTCTCATAATTTTTTGGGGTGAAAGCAACTGCAGGGAGACTCCCTATAGCTGAGCGAGAGACTTAAGCCCTTAAATACTGACTGATAGTTCATGAAAAAATAGAGCTTGTAGGCAAAATTGTCATTATGAGAAAGATTAATCCTCTGTCAAATATTTTATTTCATTTCAGAATCAAATTGCAGGCTCCAAGCTATTTTGAATATTAAACAGAGGAAGATAACAGAGAGATTCTATAAACAAAGCAAAATTTAATGCCACTCGCGATAACTTTAGGTTAGGCTCTCTGATATTACAGCAGTGAAGCTAGACTGATTTCATAGGAAGGAAAAAAGAGGGAAGACATTAGATATATGTATAATTTTATAAATGGTTTTATTTTACTGTCAAAAAATGGACTGATTGACAGTGTCAACTGAAACTGTGGTCATTTTGATATTTCAAAGGGGAAAAAAGGAATAAAGATTCCTCAAACTGGTGTTAATTTCCCATTTTATGTAATAAAAATGCCAAGTAAAATAGCACTGAGTTTAACTTAACTTTCACATCTCTGATGTTTTTGGATTGCTTTTTTAACTTGTTTAACAAACAAGGAGAAAGGCAGAAATCCTAGATTAAGAGACAGGCTGAATATTTTTTGAAAATATGCACTATTAACTTGATTTGTAAAGGATGTATTTCTATAGCTCAAATAAAATATTCTTTCAATTCTAAATCACTACATATTCATTTAATCTTCCTTGAAACTCAAGATATAATACAGTATATACCTGTAGGAATTGGAACTGATAAATACAGAGTTGCAATTAACTTCACAGTGTTTAAGGTAAGCCAGATCTGCTTTCAGTTACTTTATGGGCAATATAGACACACATCATCAACTTATTGTCCTATATTTTTCCCACACTTTCAAGCATGAGTGCAACAACTCCATCTTACAAAACTTGGTCTTTTTGCAAGTACTCCTGGTAATGGGTCAATGTATAATTCCTTGGGCAGGTTCTGCAAGGGTGAGACTTAGAAATGACCAATGACCCACACCTTTATCAGCAGGTCATGATAATGACAAACCATGTGGTTGCAGTCCATGATTATTTCCTTTCTCTACTGAATATGGGGAATTTTAAGATCCCAGAAGATACCTGGAGGTGGGATGGTATTGCTTAAAAAAAACCTAATTAATTTGTTTTTCTATTTAATCCTGCATAGGTTATGTACTAACATGGGAACAATCGACACAAACCACTCCTGAGACCAGTGCTCTCAGTACTGCCAAAATGCATGTTCTGATGTTTGTGTTGCTCACTTTGCATCAGGATGGTGAATAGGAAATGTGAAATCTGTCAGGACTTAAATCAACAGCAGATCTCTTATGCCAATCACACTGTGCTTTCATCAGGTTTACAAGAAACCTACCTGTAACCCAGGTAGGTAGCCACCTTAAGGACAACTCATACTGGTTCCCTTTGCACTATTTGTCACTGGTGTCAGACTGTGTAGCACAGACATTTTGACATGGCAGAAAAGGCAGTGGCAGTGTGCCATGACTAAGGCTGTCTCCCTCCTGTGCAGCTGCTTGGCTCGTTGCAGGTGATCATTTTCCATTTGGGTGACCCAGAGAACATGGTTTCAGAGAAAAGCATGAGAGACACCAGCTTGCCAGTACAGATGCACTTAGAAACTTCCTATGGATGCTGTATTTACATCCCACAAAGATATCACACATTTAAGGCATCACATGACAGATCAGCACACCATGGAAAATATTAATAATCCCAAATACATTGCCCAACAATTATATTATTATAACAAAATATGTTGCTATGTTGTAATAACAAAGTATGTTATTTTATCACATATTCCTATTCTCAGTCCATAGTCACAGTCCTGTCCTTAGGTAGTGCTAGACCTGTGGTACATTTCTTCTAGTGGACTCATGTCCATGAATGTGACATCCAACTGTTAGTTTTTCAACACTTAAAAACTGATAGTTAAGGAAAAACAAACTACTAAAACATCAAAAAGCCAGATTCATCCAAGCATCATTCTAATGTTACTCTAAATGCCATTTATAACACTGGAGTTATGCCATAATGAATCAGCCCTTAAAACTATGCACTGTAACAAAATGCAAGCTTTAATTCACACAAAGGGATCTGTTGCTGTTTGTGGTTGGCTGCATCAGTAAAGTTCTATGGGGTCTGTTCTCTTGATAATTGCTTTAAAATTTGTAATGAGAAATAAGCACTAAATGTACACAATGGAAGGGTTTTATTCACAAAGCTTTCATTTCAGAAACACAAAAAAAAATGCTGGTTTTGCCTGTGGATTCAGTAGGTCCGAACAACTCTGCTGTATCTTTATGTCTGTTCAAAGAGGGGTTATTAGTTATACTGCAGGAGCAACACAAGCCCCAAACAAAAAGACAGTCTCCGCTTCAGGCATCCATCGAGGTCAGGATGATCCATTTGGGAGGATGTGGACAGGAGTAGCATTGGTTTGGGGGCATTTGGTGAGTGCCCCAGAGTGACAGAATGGGAACCACTCTCCATCATTTGGGTAGGGCCATGTAGACAGGCACAGATATCTGCAGAGCAGTGGTGGGAATAAGAGAGTAGAGGGCTAGGTAAGACCCACCCAGCTGATAATTTCCCAGCTGGACCCCACTGACCTGTAATGCTTTCCTCCCCACTTTTTATAACAACCAGTTTACAAAATAGGAGGGAGATGAGAGCAGCATAGCAGTGCCAGGGGCCTGGAGCAGTGGGGGCCACCCCAGGGAGGAGTCCCACAGAGGAATCCCAGATCCAGCTCAGGATTTGGGTCCTGTGATCAGCCCTATCAATGTGCCCCCATGCTCAGCACAGCAGTGCCCACACAAGTCAGTAAATGCACTCTTTGTTAGTGTAGCATATTCCACTTCTTCTTCTGCATTTTAAATGGTCTGAGGAGAAAGACTTAGGACCCCTAACTCATATGCCTCCTATAGGAAAGCTGACTTGTGCACTACACATTACTGGTGTGCCAGGACTTCTCCATATAGAAAAGCAAGTTCTTCCTCTATGATCATGCATTGGGTTTGTGTAGGAGTCTTCCGTAATATTAAGTACATGGTTTTTTCCAGTTTCATCTAGTGGTTTTAGGTCTCAGGGGTATTACTCCTTTCCCCCATCAAGGGGATCCCTCCTCCACACATGAACTGGTCAGCTATTCATACAAATACTGTTTATTCTTCTAGTTTTAAATTATGCCTATTAAAGAATTTGCTTTGCTGTGAGAGAAGCATCCCTGGGATTTGAACTGGCCACATGCCACACTTTCCACATGCAAAACCTTGGAGCTACTCTCAGCCTTTCCATTGTGGCTTTGTGCTTTGACAGCCTTCACTGGTATCAT
Source organism: Acanthisitta chloris (assembly GCF_000695815.1). NCBI lineage: Eukaryota > Metazoa > Chordata > Aves > Passeriformes > Acanthisittidae > Acanthisitta > Acanthisitta chloris. The sequence goes on from NW_008652784.1 coordinate 42,386, forward strand.
TACTTATTTATTTTCCCTTTTTGGCTTTTTTTTTGTGTTTTATATTGGGGTTGTTTTGTTTTGTTTTGTTTTGTATTGGGGGTTTTCTTGGTTTTTTTATGTGCATCTGAAACTCAGTATCTGATTGTGCCTTTCAGAGTTCAAGATAAATAAAAGAAGTATGAGCCATAGATCCAATGAAGTCTCATTTCTCTCCATCTACCAGAAGCCTCCCCATCTTTCCCTGATAACCCCAGCATTCTCTTTCATGTCCTTGTTTCTGTGGTTGGCAGACCAGAGGTCAAAGCAATGCATGTCCCCATTGGGAGTCTGGTGTGCCAACAGGCCAGCAATAGCAAGCGTCTGGAAAAGGGAAGGGGACACTGCTGTTTCCATGTCTTGTGACCCCAGGCACCATTTTATTCCATCACAAACTGGGAGAAATTTCTACATTTAAGAACTGTAGGCTGCTGTTATCTTTCAGAAGTTATTAATGGCAAGTGGCCAACTGAAAAATGATGTGATCATGAAAATCTCATTCTCTTGCCTTTTTTTGTTATTTTTTCTAGAAAACCACAATAAAAATTAAATCAGCAGTTCTTAAGCTTTTTTCTGTGGTTAATGTGGGCAAACAATGGTGCCCACCCACTTTGCAGTTCTTTTACTGGATTCATATCTCACCATGAAAAAACAGACAAAATCACTGCTGAAAATGAAGCTGGGGAGGAGAGGTCCCATATGAGCAACAGGTTGCCACTAGTCTATCAAATGGATGATGATGATGTTGCTGTGTAATATTATTGGACTACCAAGGCTGAATATCAGCCTTATATGACTGCTTTCCTTGAAATACTACTTGGGCAACTGGGAACATATCCCACACGAGACAAACATCATATGTCATAGCCTTCCATGCTATGATTTACAGACACCTTCTCCACTTTTCCTCAAGGGGAAAAAAAAAGTGTGAATACACAAAAGGCTGGCAATAAAAAACATCAAATAACCACAGTACACTTGACACCGTGAAACAAAGGCCTTAAAAGAGAATCAGCAATAACGTTCAAAAAAAACTCAACAGGGAAATTAGGGACACTTCCATAATTTCAATGTTTAGACTTATTAGCTGTAATTTATTTTTAAAACAATAGGTATTAGATAAAGTAGCATAATTTCATTTGTTAGGCATTTATATTTCTACATTTTCAGACATTTCTCTGTTTTTTCTTTAATTCACGAATTTGAAGACACTGGACCTGTACAAACAGGATACAAAGCAAAGTTCAGTACCGTGATTATTGCTCGTGTAAGTGTTTTGGTTGGTTATCTATTAAAGTAGTAATGCTCACAGGACATGGCAATTTGTGCAATACCAGACTGTACTTCCTGCTTGGTGTATGACTTTGGTTTTCCAGCTTGGTTTAGTACACTGTAAATAACTACCTTGCATCTGGGTTGATTTGTTTATTAATTGCATCTGAAGAAAGAAACAACCCAGTTTTGCAATAGTTAAATAGAGCAATTGTGCCATCCAGTGGCTAGCTAGGTTAACTCTTTTCTTCTTCAACACGACCACGTGGTGTTTTGTTCCTTACGCAAAAAAAATATGTAATTCTTCTAATATACAATGTTTATTCCATTGCAGCATCCAATTTATATATGTAATAAAAAAGCTAACTCTATTCACACACAATTTTTTTCTAATATCCTAATCAAACTGAACGCCCAAAGGAGGAGTAAGGTGCACCATATATACCTCTGGATCAGTTAGAAATAAGTTACAGGTTACTACACATCCTATTATCAAATATCAAAAACCACTGACAACAATGAGCAAAGAAAAACAGCTCCTGTCACAGTCTGTATACTGTGACTGTGGAACAGGGCAAAACTTTAATGAAGTCTTCCCAATGTAACTTTTCGTAATAACAACCGTAAGCTTATAGACTGATTCATGAAACATCTCAGTGACAGAAAGAAAGTGTTAGAGGGGCAGACATTATGAGAAAGTAATCTTACAGTATGCTTCCATTCTTATATGTCAGCCATATTTTTTACCAAAATTTTTAAAAGAAATCACTGGATCATACAGTGAGTTCTGGGCTTTGAGGCTTGAGTCTGTACTGAGTAGACTGGGAAATGTGACCACCTCATTTCTAAACCAAATACAACTGTGATCATTTCTAGAAGGTGTGGCCCCTGCCATGGGCGCAGGCCT
>NW_008652785.1:0-18155 GCF_000695815.1 Acanthisitta chloris
TAGTTTTAGTTAACATGATAGCATGGAAAAGAGCAAATAAAGGTGGTGTGGCAAATTAAACTGGTGTTCTGAAAGTGGGAGTTACTATGGCTAAATTAGAAGGAAATCTCAAGGGATTTAATTCATTCATGTGTGAACAAGTTTGAAGCTACGTCCCTGGATCTTGAATAAGCAGCATATGACTGTCAAATAGCAAATTGTTTTGACTAAGCTAAGCAGTCAGAATAATGTACCCAGAAAAGGCCATGAAATGCCTGTGGTTAAGACAAGACAAAAAAAGATCCATAAAGATACAAGACCATCAGTCTGATCTCAAATGTCTTCGTAATTTTTATGTAAAACTTAAAGGGATGTTGATTAAAGACTTTGTGGGAAGAGGGAAAGTAAAGTGTTACATTAACTGTGTCCCAAAATTGTCTTGTATTAACCTGATATTTTGCCTTGATGTCTTGTAGACAACAGGATTCCAGTAGATATAACTATTTTAAAATAGCATCAGAAGCAAAATTGTCAATGAAACTGGAAATATGGTCTTTAGCAGATGACTCTGAAAGAACTTACCTAAGCAATGAAATTTCTGCTCAAAGAAGCTTCCTAGTGATGATTCTCAGGGTTGAAACTTTAGACAACCACTTTAATAGAACATAAGAAGGTTTGGATTACCTTGGACTGGAGCCAAAAGGATAAACAGAATTAAAATCTATAATAACAAGTGCAAAGTAATGTTTCAAGATACCAACACTCCTACAATAACTTTGGATCCAATCAAATTTAAAAACAGCAGCTGTGATCAGTTGCAGAATTACTGTGAACCCTGAGGATGTTGAAGAGTGTAGATGTGATCTCAGAATGACTCAGGTGTCATGTTCTCTGTGAAGTTATGAAAACTATAAACATCACAGCACAAGTAGCTGGCGAGACCCATCTAAATGTTATTAATGATCATGGACACATTCTTGTGCTATTAAATAATAATTTCACTGAAAATTTGGAGACAGGAATGAAGTAAAGTAAATGGAAAGGTACCATCTGAGAACAGAGTAATACAGTAGGGTTTAGGTGGCACAATCACAAGCAGATGGCTACCTATGAATTTGCTCAGCACAGTAGAAGAAAGTTTGCACCATGAACTCTCAGATCAGTGAGTCTTGAATACTCTGTTTGCAGTAGTAGGAGACATAGCTGGATGGCCTGGGAGAAGCTTTCCTTTGCTGAGTCCAATGGAATAATTTCAGTGTCACTCTTTTCAATATGAGTGAACTAGCCCAAATACCCTCAAGTAGGGATTATGTTTTCAGATAGACATTCCAGTTCTGAGCTTCTCAAACCTATTGCAACAGTATCTTCACTGAAAACATTCATAAAACTGAATTTGACATCATGAGACATTTTTTATAGGAAAACATCAATAACAATATCAATTAAATACTTCACTTGGACAACAAAGCTACATTTCAGGTTTATTTTCCTTTTATTTCCAATAATTCTGCATTCTTATTTCCTATACCAAGGACCCTAGTGTAGGGACCACTCAGAAGTGCTATGGCAAGGTTGAGACTGAGGGAATGTCCCTTCTTCTTTCTTATTTTGACTGTTAAATAATAAAGCAGTCTGTCAGAGGAGCTGTTAGAAACTGACTGTTGAGGCTATTACAGGAATAGATGTTGAATCTGAGGTAGCTTTCCCATCTTTATCTATACAGGTCAGCACAGTGTCACAGAGATTAAATAGAATTTCACAGAAAATCCAAAAATCATTTTAATTGAGCCTGGAACTTGCAACATAATATTCTTCTGTTAAAACAGAAAATTTCTTAAAGTAGAATATTCTAAAAGAGCTTGAAATGTGGCTGTAGTACTGACCTCAGTTAAAGGTAAAAAAAAAAAGTGTTGCTGTCTTTAGTTCTGCTTAATCTAGATGGTACAGAGCTATGTCTCTGAAATATTTCCCATATTTTCCTTTACAATTATTTCCTAACTTTTTTTCCTGTGTATACGAACATGCATATTTGACTCCAATACATATAGCATTAGGAAAAAAAAGAAAGGAAAGAGAAATAAGCAAATAAATTAAACAAGCGGGACTAAAGAAACAAAGAAAAAATTTTAGATTTTATTTTTAAACTCAGCACAAGGCATAAAACACATTATTTCCCTTCAAAGTATATTTGGTTTGCACAAATTTATTGAACCTCAATTTATACCTAGAATCCTATTAAAATCCCTGGGAACTTCATGTAAAGTATAATCCTAAGGACAAAATTATGCCTCAATTGCCTTCATGCAATAAGGTTTGAATTTGCTCCTGAATGTCAACATTATCTCTAAAGCTCTCATTTAACACCGTGTAAGATCTGGAATCAGTGTGATAATTTCATCTTTATCTCTCTCTCTCCCATCTTCTTTTTTTTCCCAAGTGGATTATATTCATCTTTAAATAAAAGAATGTTGCTTAGTGGCATTTGCACATTGCAGGGAAAAATTAAAGCCTTTTCACTAAAACAGAAGGTGTACAAGATAGAAGAAGCAGTTGACTTGAAGTGAATCTAACTTGAAGTAATCTTGAAGTGAATCAGAGTGGACTATAACTATAGGATAGAATTGCTCTGGGTATCGGTGGGCAAATATTGCAGCTACAAATTACAAATCATATCTGTGGAGGTCTCAATCTACAAAGCTGAAGAAGCATGTCTCCAGCTCTTTCACTGCTAGAGCAAGGTAGTGTAGCACATTTGGTCTCCAGGAATACTGCCATAAGTAAAAGGAGAAATGTGTTTTTCCTCAAGCATTCTCTGCTGGTACAAACCCATCTAGGCCAAAAAAATCCAGAAATTCATAGCAATCAACTTAGACACCATTAGTCATGGACAGGAAATACACGAGGCAGCTAGGGAATTTCATTACAATAACTCCAGTTTGCCAAAATTATGCAAAAAATATTCACTCTCCTTCACAAAACATGCAAAAGACTGTGGGAGTTTTGCAGTATGATTCAACTTTCAAATCTCCAGATCCAGAAAGAGGCTCCAGGTTATTCTATTTGAGATGTCAGTTTCATAAATCTTTTCCATTAATTAAAACAATATGTAACATGTCCTGCAAATAAAATCAGTGTGCCATTGTAAGGCTACATTTAGGGATTCTGCCATTTTGACTTTAAAAGAAAACTCATCATGCTGACACAAAGAATAGTTTACTTGCATGTAGCTATGCCATAGTCTAAATAGTCAAGAGTGGGACTTCAACATAGATATAGATACCACTGTCACATCATGGAGCAAATGTGAATGATCAACCATATGGGCTCCCTACCAGGCTGTTTCTCAAGACAGAATTAAAACAAGTCTTTAGATAGTGCTAGCAAGGCCAATGAAGATACCTGAATTCCAAAGATAAAGTCTAAAAAATCCAAATGTTGAACGGCAACATCTTTGCTAGAGTTAACATTTCTTTTAGCTACTTAAACCTAGCAAATCTAAAAGCAGTTTTCATTGTGTGGGGTATATAAAATGTCACTCTGTTTATGACATGAGGCAAGCCATTCACCCACAAGATTCCTGGCTGATGCCCCTGACCAAGGAAGGCTTATGAAGAGACTTTTTGTGCAGGAAAGGATTGTGCTAAAGGGATGATCTCTTCCACAACCCTAGATAAGAATTTTACTACCAGGTGACTTTACCTGCATTGTGTGTTTGCACAATCATTTTAATTCTTTATTTTACTAAAAATATCATTTTGGTAGAGACAAGAGTATGTCTCAATATTGATAGAATTACAATATATTGTGAAATGCATAAGAACATTTTGTCAATGACAGGCAAATAGCAACCCAGAGACCTGGACTCCGATCATTTTTCAGAGCAGTCCCTCTTTGGGAGTGCTCTGGACTATTCTGCACTGTGTTATAATTTGACTAAAGCTACCTGAAAACTAATGAGTGCAGTTCTTCACTACTGGCATAGTGCCATACACCAACAGTCTCCTCTGTCATGTCTCATGTGTTGCCTTTGGGCTCACTATAAACCTACAGATGTATTTTCTAGATAAAGAGCAAATTGCTATGTAGATCTGTAATGGCTAAATAATTAATATAACAGACATGTGACTAAGTGACAACATACATAGCAGGGAATTTAGCTCATATTGCACTTAGATACCTGGATTGTACAAGCATTCATATATATTATTATATCTTACTTAAGATATGTGATGGCCAGAAGTCATCCACATTTTTTCTGAGAAACAGTAATATTATCCTTACTGCTTAGCTGCATCCCTGTGGGACATCTCAAAAATACTTCTGTTGTAGAGCTGCATTCAAATTGTATCAGGATCTTCTGACTAATTCTGAAATTGAATGATTGCTGCTGAGGTGAAGTTGTGACAGCATTATGTAGTATCTATTTGTTCTTGCACAATTCATAGTTCCCACTGCAAACTATGAAGCACAGATTTATAGAAGCTGATTTGAAGTGTTTAGGCCTATGCTTAGTTTAGTTTGTACTGTCTCAGTTCCTCAGGAGTTCTGAAGTTTCTTTCTGCATGCTTGCAAAAGCAGAGCTGTATCATTACTGCATCCTCCAGCTTTGAAATTACCTCATACTTGATATCTAATTAAGATGGAATTTTTGAAGCCAGTAGAAGTGTGTCTTGGTCCTAGATTTTCACTAACCACATTTTCTGATATTTAATATTATGTTATTCTCTTTTTAATTTTCTTACTTTCAAAGTCTGTGTGAGTGTGTGTGTCTGTGTGGGTGGGTGCTTGTGCATGTGCAGACATTATCTTATATGCCTAGTATCAGTTACTCACATATTCAGCCATTAAAGGAGCTCCATTGATGGGTGTATAAATAATAGCAGTAATGATGGAAATAAGGATAATTTCTGCAGTTTGGAGGTAGTATTTTCTGAGTTCATCTGTTCCCATAATATTTTGTTTGCATGCAAAATAGGTATAGCAAATAGACTCACTCTGTCTTTGAAAACATATGGAAACTGAACTAGAGATTTGAGAATCTGATTTCAGCCTAGGTAACTGTTGTATTTTGAAGATAAGACATGCACAAATATTAGGTTCATGGCCTTATTATTAATATTTGAGACCAGAGTCCTTGCATATTCTTAATTATAGATGAAGCAAAGATGTAAAAGAAGAAGGTACATCTCTATGTAATTAAATGCATGCACAGAGATAAGTATGCATAGACATATATACACACATATGTATAGCATTTATATTTTTTTCACTTCCCTCAAATATATATGCAAGGGTCATTTCTTTAGGTTCTGAAAAGGATGAGTTTCCTAAAATTGCCTTTGGAGTCTCTCTGTGTGAAGACTAAGTAACTTTAGAATGATCCTCATGCACTATACATAATAATGAATTAATTCTATTTTAACCGATAGTTAGAATCAATGTGATTACTAGTTGTAAAGCAATAAAAACAGATTTAGGCTTTACACAAATATTGAGCTGAACAGACTGTATCACAGAATCACAGAATGGTTATAGTTGGAAGGGACTACCAGGGGGATCATCTCATCCCTACTCAAGCAAGTACTTCCAAGAGCATGTTGCACATGATTGAATCCAGACAGGTCTTGAATATGTCCAGTGAGGGAGACTCCACACACTCTCTGGGCAAAATGTTCCAATGTGCAATCAGCTGCGCAGTAAAGAAGTTCTTCCTCATAGTCAAGTGAAACTTCCTGTGCATCAGTTTCTTTCTGCTGCAAATTCTTCTGTTACTTGACCCCACCAAGAGCCTGGCTGCATCCTCATGGCATCCACCCTTCAAATACACATTGATGAGGTCACCTTGCAGTCCTCTCTTCTCAAGGCTGAATAGGGCCAACTCCCTCAGCCTTTTCTCAGAAGAGAAATGTGCCAGACCCTTAATCATCTTTGTTGCCCTCCGCTGGACCCACTTTATGTTTCTCTTGTACTGAGGAGCCCTGAACCGGACACAGTACTCCAGGTGCAGCCTCCCCAGATCCCCTTTCTGTCGCTGTGTTATGTTGCTGTTAAGAAATGCATATTAGATGGAATTTTGAGCATTAATCTTGCTTCATGTCACTTGTTTTCAACTTCTAATTAAGTTAATGAAAGTGGAGAATACTCCATACTTTGTAGGAATTGTTAGGAAGCTCATGGGAATGTGTGCCTTTGTTAATTATATCCTCTTTGAACTTCATTTAAAATTTGGGACCCTATCTTGTAAATATTTATGCAGAATAATGATTTCTCACATAAACTCAGTGGATAGATTCAAGTATCAGAGAGTTTGATTATCAGGCCCATTGTCTAAGGATCTTATAATTTTACCAAATTACACATCTAATTTTGGATGAGGATTTCTTTTAAGACTGTCTGACAAGAAAAGTTGGTCTTGAGGAAGAACAATCTTTCTGAAGGAAGACTCAAGGGAAGAAGAGCATAGGAAAGAATGAGGAAGGCAGAGCCCAAAGCACTTGGCTAAATTGTACTCTCTTTGTCTTAGGCAGCTATTTTCCCTTTTAAAACTTTCCAGTTTCAATTGTTAACTTATGGGATATGGTAAGAAATGGTAATAAATATATAAATAAATAGAAATTACATACCCTGCACACGATGAAGTGTATTGAAAATGTAAATAGATTCCTACTATCAACTTTCCCTAAGACTTAAAAGAACTATAGTATTCTGACACTAATTATTATTTACTATTTAAGTTGAGTAATGAAAATGCTGCTACTAAGAAATGCTATAAAAATTAGTTGTGAGACACAACCCGAGATCATTGGTGAGGTAAATATATGAAGGAAATATTTAAGATCTCCAGTGAGACATGTTAGTCTCTAAAGACTACTCCAGGTCTCAGTGAGACCAGGGAAATGTATGTAGCATTCAGTCCACAGCTTCTCCCAGAAGCCATCCTAAGTACTTTAAACAACTCCTGCTATTGCCCAGGAAAGATGTGATTTGCACCTGTGATATATTTGAAAACATGGTAAATCAGGAGTCAGCTCACAAATTTATTTGCAATCAAAGACAGACCTCCAGAGAAGAAAAGGCCTCATGACAAAATCAAAAATAGTAATAAGGATGACAGGTGTTGAAATTAATTACTCTGGGGCACTAGGTGTCCTGGACTGCAGTCTAAAAATATTGGCAGATCTTTATTTTACCTGGGGAAATCTAACTGCCTGCAAGTGAGCTCCAAAACAGCCTGAGAAACAGTGACTCAGAGAAACTTCACCCTGCCAGAGAGGGCAGCCTCTTGAGGGGGACAAAGAAGTAAGAAGACTGTTGTCATACACCTTGCAATGTGCATCAGGCCTCTGTCCACTGCTCCAGGAGGCATGCCTGGGTAATTATTGTCCACAGAACAGGAAGAAAACTGAAGGCAGATTCAAACCTTCTCAAGAAGCAAGAAACTCCTTTATTTCTTTTACAATGTCACTAGCTAAGGGCCTCCTTTTTCTTCAAAATCTTAGGCAGTTTACACAGAATGTGGTAGACTGACTTTTTTCTTTTGCTAAAGATGTCTCAAACTGTTTAAGATGACCACACTGAAGAATTGTACCTGTAAAACCTCTGTAAGGATTGGGGGGAAAGAGAGAGCACATATGTATACTTGTATTTGTTTAAATTATTTCACCACATAGAATGTAAATAAAGAGATAATAGGTGAGAGACTGACACGGAAATACAATATGGCATCTAGAGGGTAAAATAACATCCAAATTAGTTTAAAGATTAGTTTGAGGTTTGGGGCTTTTTGTCTGTTCGGGGTATTTTGGGTTTCATTTTCTGGTTATTGGGTGGGGGATTTTTTGCTTTGTTTGATTGGTTTGGCTAGGGGCTTTTGCCATGTTTTGGTTTGGCTTGATTCAGCTTGGTTTGGTTGTTTTTGGTTTGGTTTTCTTTTATCTAGGAATTGCTTTATTTAGCTTACTTAATTGCATCTAAATCCAAATCTGCCTAATTTTTTTTTTCACATATAGTCCTCGGTAATTTAAACTGAATTTTATACAGGTTGCATGTTATTAATATTATGTAATTTAATACAAGCTAATTCATAAAGTTCAGGTAAAAATCTACTAAAATACCTGTTAAATCTTAATTTTATCTTATATTTTATATAATGTATGCATTATTTCAACGTGATTTCACAGTCTGGCAGTGCTGATTCATACCAACCTGTTACATATGCAGTGTAATTGGAAAGGACAGGTGTGAAATAAAAGTAATATATTAAAGCATGCAAAAGAAATATCAGGTGAAAATAGCATTTCTAATGATAACTAGTGAATATTCCTTGACGTTCTCGTGGGTACATATGACGTATTCTGTGTCTCTTATATCAGCTATTTCAAACTACACTGTTATACTACAAACTTGCGTTTTCTTTTGCAACTGTAAATAGACAAATTTTCTATCTTCTGCCATATTCTGTTATTTTTCCAACATTTTTGTTTTGAATAAACTTGACCTCACTGTGGTTTAATAGTCTTCTCTATGTAGCCCATATTCCATGGATAGACTTTATGGTGGACCTCAGCTGCCTGTATTCCTAATTGTCCAGACAGGGGACTAGCCCATAATGCAGAATATCTTTCTACTAACTTATCTGTCAAGTTATTTTTTACTCTGGAAAAATCAAGCCTCCCAAGAGAGTTATGCTGTATAAACCCCAGATTTCATCCAGACACAGTGATGAGATTGACCTGGAGCAGAAACTTGGACCAAGTATCTGAGTGGCACTATAAAGTTTAAACAGAGCCCGTGGGAGTCCATAAATGGCCGTATACTATTTATTGAGGTCAGTGAACACCGTAGAGTGGGATAAAATGGGATGATTGTGTCTGGGTAGCAAAACCAATTTAAATTTCCTGGGAGGCACTTCAATTATTCTAATTCAGCAACTACCTGCTCCTTCAGAATGATGTGGGTACTTAGACAGAGCAAGTAGCCCCATGACAGCTTTTAACTGATTACCTTAATACATATAGATATAAAACTAGCAGTAATAATGCATTCTTGATGACTACATGTAGGTGGAAGTGACCCACAACAGAATTTTTATATCCTTCTCCTCTATGCCTCAATTCACATATTTTACATAACTACAGTACTCAGCCTAGAGTTCCTGGTCAGAAAAGTCAGTTCCTTCAACAGGTGCATGCCTTTATCTTTCATCGCTATGACTAAAGGGATGTGTTTTCTTTAGCCCAGCTTAGAGCAAGACTGTTTACAAAGCAATAAAAAACCCCTCCAAGTTTCTGTAATGAACCTTGTAGGGAGTGGATTTTAATGTTGTGTTGCATGTTTTGGAGCAAGGTAGTAACATACAAAAATAATCTTTCTATCTCTTTCCATTGAAGATGATTGGTCTAGATGTGTTTGGCAAGTCAAAATCTATTTTGGATTGGAGATATGAAATCATTGAACTCTACAGGGTAGTGTTAGAAATACAGTGTCTCTAGCAGCCCAGCTCCTCTAGAATACATCATTCATCAACTCCTGGTAATGTTTAAAGATTGAATCAATCCAGGAAAAGAATAATCATTTGCCAATAGCTCAGTTTTTAGGTAATAATTCTGTCTCCATGTGACTATCACCTTGAATAAAATAAAAGCGAATGGATTTCATTTTTAGTGCTTCAACTGAATTAAAATGTTCTAGGAGGCGATTTCAGAAAATGGACTAAAAATGGTAGGTATTTATTAGAGGAGTCAGCCATGGACAATAATGTGCATGTTACTTTATCTTGCCAGCAACCATACAGTGCAATCGAGCTGATCCTCTTGCATGATGCATGGAAAATGTCCAAGTAACCCCACTGTAACTGAAGTCAGTGACAACACTTCTCAACCTGGATCAACGAGGGGGCCCAGGAGAGGATGCTTTGCCTATTCACCACTGTCACAATGTTTTTTCTCTCTTGTACAGTTAGACTATAGGACCAAAAGCTCTATGGCTTGTGCACATGATGTCTGCTTCCAGATTATTGCCACTGATTCTTTCTCTCACACAGTGTTGTTGCCTGTTGCCACTTGTTCACAAAGTGTCCCAGTGGCTCAGCTCCCCAGTCATTCTCTTTCTCATGTTCTCATATTTTCATTTAGCACATTAGTATGTTTACCCATCCTTTTCAGAATGGTGCATATTACAGGCACATCCATCTTGCAATAGAAATTTTGACAGTGTTGACTCAGACATACTAAGTAGAATAGGGCACTTGAAGGGGAGGGGTCTTGTAGAATTAAATTCTGTGCAATTAAAATGCTTAATGATAAATGAATAGAGAAGCAATACTCCAATTGCAGTAATAGCTCTGATAACATGGGATAAAATGTTTCTAAAATCATGGTAGCTAAAGTAGGCTTTAGTGGCAAGTTAGCTGAAGTAGGCCATAGTGGCAAGGCAGCTAGAATAGGCCTTAATGACAAGAATGATCATTATCTTAGCAGAACGATGTGTACCTGTGCCTGTACACCTGGGTACCTACCTGTACATACCCACCTGCATAATAAATAATAATACAACAATAATGGAAGGGGGGCTCGAACTCATGCTTGGGTGAAATATAACAATGATGAAAGGGAACTCGAATCATGCTTGGATGAAATCAATAGAACAATAGCAAAGATGATTAACATATGACTATACCATGGTTGTGTAAGAGAAGAGTATAAAAATGTATCCATCTCAGATCCATGTTGGAGTCAGATTTGGGTCTGTACCCCGACTCCCAGAGCTCTTCAATAAAAGCACACATAAAATCATTCAGTGATTATGTGTTTTCTATGCTAACAGCTCCAGTTCTGGACTTCCAAGTGCAAGAAATATATGCAGCTACTAGAGACACCAGTGAAAGGCCAGTATAGTGTTTAAGGAATGGGAATATCTCTCATGTGAAGAAAGACTGAATGAACTGAGATTGGTCAGCCTGGAGCAAAGAAATCTCTGTGGGATTTCATTAATATGCACTAATATCTAAAGGGAAAGTCAGACCCAGGCTCCTTCCAGTGGTTCCCTGTGACAGCACAAAATACAAATGTGAAGAACCGAAACACAAGAATTTCCATCTGAAGAACAGAAAACACTTTTTCACTGTGAGGTGTCTGAACACTGGCACAGGATGCCCACGGAGGATGGGTAGTCTCCATCCCTGGAGCTATAAAAAAGCCATCTGGACATGATCCTTCACAATTTACTTCAGGTAATCCTCCTTGAGCAGGAGGCAGTAGGACAAAATAACTGCTAGAGGTCCCCTTCCAATCTCAACCATTCTGTCATTCTGTGATTTTGAGAAAAGCAAAGAACCATATCTTCACTTCACAAACTTCCTCAAAAAATATTTAGGAAATAATCCCATTAAAAAGCAAGTACAGATAAGTGTGTTTGAATGAACTATTGAAAGCTGAAAAGTGAATCAAAACTTCCATAGTATATTTATTACAACCTCTGTGAGGCAAACATTGACATCTGCAGACTGAATATATCTTGAGGCAGTCCATTTTCCTGTGCTCACATCTGAGCTTGTGCACTAACTCCCTGTGACTGCTTTGTGACAGAGCAAAAGTCTAATTGACATTCTGGTTAACATAGGCTGAAAAAATGACCTTGATTCTTCACTTTGTCCCTGGCTTAGCAGGGTATGAGGGTTAAAAAAGGTCTCTTGATTTCAAATCTACCAATATTGCATCTTAACTAACGCCAATAAAATGTCTACAATACCTTAATTGTTATGTTGTTTAGTAGTCAGTTCATAGAAATAACTGAATTCATAGTCCAATGTTAAAAGAATTAGGTCTGGTTTTCAGACATTAATACATTCTCTGTGCATTTTCTTTATAAACCCTTGTTAAGAGTATATATTTTCAAATATTTATTCTGGACAATACTCCGGCGAAGAAGACACAGCTTTGATGGCAAGATGCCTAGTTTTTGTGCTGCTGTGGTCTGACAGGCTGGCATTTCTCTGTTAGTCTCATTTATAGCTAAGAAAATAGTGCTTTTTGAGTCAAAGACGGAAATGAAAGATAGCATCTGTAGAATAGATCTGGTTTTATTTTTGCTGTGCTTGAATTCAAGGTACTACATATCTCCCAGACTTCAGTATCAAAAGATCATTTACACTGACCATATATAAACACACAAAGAGGCAGAAATACACTATTCATTGTGGAGGTGGTTACCTAGACCTCGCATAATTGGGAAATCCACCCAGAAGTGAGAGAAGTGAAATTATGCAGAGATTATTATACATGTATCTTGTAGAAAAGAAAAAAAGTTATATATGTTACTAGGTGGGAACAAAAACTGCCTGAGGAACAAAACGAAGACTGTAGAAAACAGGTCTTGAACTTTCTGACAATAGATGGTTTAGAAAAGCAGATGGTTCAGAAAAGTAGCATGGTAAGGAAATGGTTTGGAAATAAGTGATCCACAAGCACTGTAAGCATTTACACAGTTGAAGCTGGAAAACTAACAAGTCTTCATATATCCACAGTAGTTAAATGTGAAGCTTCTTAACATGGTTTGACAGCCTTGAATGACTAGAGAAAAGGCCTAGAATCTGTCTCCAAATCCCAGCTCTGCATTATTAGGCACACTGGGAAGACTGAGTTAAGAAGTGCAGATGAAAAAGAATCAACTGGAGGAATGGAAGGGGTGGATGTTCTCTGCATTCGCTGCCTATAGTACATGATTAGCATAATTTATCCATAATTCTTGCACTGGACCAGAGGGGCAGTGATTCCTTGATGCAGCTGGTGAATAAAATCGAGTAAACTAAAGGAGGGAATTTCTAATGTAGCTACATTAGTCTTTATGAGTAGCAAGCAGGTGCTTTCAACCCATCAAAGCTGCCAATGTCTTGGGGAAAAGACAGGAATGTGATTTGACTTCTTGTGGCTTGACCTCCTGAGCTCACAGACAGGAGTGCAATGACTGCAGGAAGTGAAGAGAGACTGTCTGCCTGATGGCAAAGCTGGTGGAAATCAGTAGCTGACCAGTGTCTTTCTGCAGAAGCATGTTGTATTGCTCCTGGGCATGAAGGAATCTGTCAGTTCAGCCATATACTGTTTCTTCTTCCCCCTCCCCATGCCCCCTTTTTCTTTCATTTTAAAAGAAAATGAAAATCTCCCTAAAGACCTGCATTGGCATTGTACATTAAAAACCAAGGATTGCTTTTAAATACTGCAGTTTTAGAAACATACATGCAAGTGAGTAGTGCTGGAAGTTCTGGAATAAATTGTATTTAAGGCCATTTCTTTACAGTTTTGTAGAAATCTTTATTCATACAAGTGAAGAACTATAAAATTCATTCTGTGCTGAATGAAGAAAGGGAGGAATAAAGTCAAATCCTCCAGTGAAACTGGCTATTAGTTTACTTCATCAAACTTGAAGTTATGTACATGTGGAAGGGAAAGCCAGAGAAAAATCAACATTACCAAGAAAACATGAAGAAAATGGTGACAAAAACCTTTCAAAAGTTCCATTAAAAGACAATAGTTGAAATATATGTCTAATTTATGGAGAATAAAGTTAGTTACTGAAACAATGTATCATTGCAGGTTATAACTTCTTCTAATTGACTGATTTTCATAAGCTTCAGAATTAGTCTAGTGGTCTTTTTCTGCTACTGCACTGTGTATGGGTTTAAGAGAACCAGCCAACAAAGAGTAAAGGAAGTTTAAGGTAATTGAATACTGACACACACACAAGGGTACTAATTCAGGTATGAAATATTCATTTTTATGTATGCAATTTCATGCATTTATGCATTTGTTTTCTTCAATATCCTTTTGCTCTTTTACTAGTGAGACAGAAAATATATTTAATTTGAGTTAGTATGTAGAGACATTTCAGAAAAATCAAAACTTTGATCTGGCTCTAGCATAGGTTAGAACAAGACATAAGGACAGAAAAAAAAAAGATGGATATTTCACTGAAGAATAAACAAGCAAGAGCACTCCTATGACCTCAAGAAGGATCAGTGACTGATCTTGACTTTGGGACTCAACACAGATATGTACTAATAGAGCATTTATTCCTTCATACATATAACTCACTATGTCTTCACCTATCTTTCTTTTCAATCTTAGTATCTTATATCCGACAGAAAATCTTGTACCTATTCATGGAAAAACTGCATACTATTCATATATTCATGCCTTTTCTTCCTTTGTTTTAAAAGATTTCTTTTCTCAAGCAAGTGGAAGATTGATAAGAATTAACAAGTTTCATTCTGGTATGAGAAGGTATCAAATATATAGGAATTTCTGCACATTATTTACATTTCAGAAAAAAATTACATGGAGATTAATTATATAGTTAAAAGTCAGGGTAGAGGTTACAGCCTCTGAATACTGTTGGCATATAACCCCGGCATTGTGACATAATGGATAAATATAATATTTACAGTCCTCTCGTTATGGATTAATTTTGTATTCATTAGAGTATCACTGATTATAATTATTTCATCTGGTATTCAGATGCTATGGGTGTTTATGGACACTTAAAAGAGATTGCTTCTTTCCTCTCTTGAACACTTTGATGACACATTGATGCAAAATGCACTTGCACTGACAGAGACGCTCCCAGTCTATGTGGCACCACAGGCCAGATCATCTATAACAGTAGAATTAGTAAAATAAAGATTCCAACCCCCCCCCCAAAAAAAAAAGGAAGTTGTACTATATAAAAAGCATACATAAAGGTATACAATATAAAAATTATTGCATTTTTCTATTTAAATACTGAAGGTTTGAAAGAATTTGGAGACAGATATAGAAAATTCTCACTTTTCAGTACTCTCTTTAGGAAATAGTCATATGTCAGAGAGGACCTATAGTTCAGATACTAGAAGAAGAGCATTTCAGATTAAGAAAAAAAACTCAAACATAACAGAATTTTGCTGAAGTCAAAAGCTAGTCTAGGATCCCAAATTCTGATTGTTTCTCTTCTTAATCTGTCTTCATTTACACAAGCTAAAGGACTTGACATGAAGTGAACTTCAGTATTTACTCACACCTACCTGCCTGCCACTCTCCAGAGCATATATAGATTTAAGGTGGAATAAGCACAACTTAATTATTGATCATAGGAAACACCTATTTCTGTGCCAGGAAGCTGCATGTTCCTGTCTGTATTGCCTTGTTGCTGCTGGAACTAAACTTTCAGGGCTAGATAGATGAGAAAAGTTTGCCATTTTGCTCTTGTTGATTCTGGTTTGAGAAAGTAAGCTGAAATTCTTTGTTGCTTCTGATATTTTCTGAGTAAGGATGGAAATGAATTGATTAAACTTGGTATTTTCATACTGTCATACTCAGTAAAGCTACCTGGAGTGGCTGTATATATAAAAGGAAATGTGAAAGCATTTTCTGTACTTGCAAAAAGCTTGAGGACTGTGTGTCTCTGAGTCTCATGTAGTCATGCTTCCCAGGTATAAAAGTAGTTGGACAAAGAATGTCTTCCTTAAGGTAGATTGAGCATTCAACACAATTAAACTTCACCATACTATAAGTGCTTCAGTATGTAAACGATAAATTCACTTTTATTCTTACAGTTTAACTTCTGAAAAATAAAACAATATCTGGATTGTCAAGGATAAAAACTGAAGCACAAATCTCAGAAGGTAAATGCTTAAGCCAAAAGGGAAGGGTTTTGAAAAGCTACAATATTTTATTTAATCTTTAAAATATCTCTACACTTTTTTCAGCCTTATGTCATTTCAACACAGATTCAGGCTACATCTTTCTTTTTCTTAAACCTTGACCATACCTGTTGTCAAACAGGTATCATTGTAAAGGTTTTTAAGTTGAACATAGAAACATTTCCTTCCCTCTACCTCTATAAATAAAAAGAAAATGGTAGCATACAGGAAAAGTGTTTTCCCTTCAGTGAAGAAGAATATTCCTATTTCTTGTACATTCCTACAGAAATCATTCTTGGATTGCAAGGTATAATATGAATGCACTTTCAAATATGCTTGTGAGACACTGCTGAATTAACAGGTCCCACAGGAAAGAATAAAGTCCTTTGTGAATCTCAAGTATCCCACCAGATATTTCTTTTCTCCCCTATTGCCTCCTGAAAAAACCTTCTGCCTGCATTTTTTTCTTTCCCTCCACAAAAGGAAATGCCATAAGTTAGGCTGCTATGTCCATGTTCAAATGAATCAAACTGCATCATTAATAAAAATAATGAATGTTGAGCACTACCTTTAATTTAGATCTATTTAGATTGGTTTAGACTTAATACTAAGAAATTTCATACTGTTTCTAAACAGTCTATCAATCTATGAAGGGAGCACTTGAGTTATTAAATAGAGTTATGGTCCCAGCTTCTCAAATAGGGATGATCTTGGACACTACAGAGTTAAAATAGATACCAGATAAAAGTTTTAATTTTTTTAAAGATTTTTATCCTCCTACTGATTAGCCCGTTCCCCAGAAGCTGATAGACTCAGCAAGGCAGCAGCAGTGGTAGCAGCAGTAACTGAGGTAAAACTGTGGGATGAATTTCAGATCAGGCTGTACAGCAGGGTTCCTGATCTCAGGGACTCCTGAACAGCAGCCCAGAGCCCTGCTCAGAACCGGAAGTTCACAGCAGCCAATCAGGTGAGGAGGGGGCAGAGCACGCAACACTGCAGGAGATTGGAATTGATCTAGGAAGCATGGTAAACAGAACAAGCAAACAAGGCCAAGGAGTTTGTGAAGACAGGGTTAGGAAGCACAAATATGGTGTCCACTTGACAGGCAGAGAAGTCATGGAAGGTCACTGAAATGATGTGATGACCCAGACCAAGCTCAGAAAAAACATGTAAAATACCATGTGGCCTAACAGGTTTTGGGCTATAGGGAATGCCTAAACCTCTAAGTGGATTGTAGCACTAAAGGCAGTGCTGCAGCAGATATGACCAGGTGGATAACCTGCTCAGTCTCACAGCAGATTTAGGAGAGGAAGTAGAAAGACTGAGAAGGATTAGGGAATCAGAGAGAGAGTTATATTGGTGGGACCATGCTCTGGCCTCCCTCAGACAGGAAAAGCCACCAGAAGCAATTTCCACAGAAACCCGTCAGACCACTCACCTCTCCCTCACTCCCCCACCTCTACCCCTGTGGCAGTATGGAGGAAATTGGAGGCACAAAAGGTAAATATCATATATTGAGATAAGAACAGTGTACTAAGCAGCAACCATGAAGTAAGAAGATTAACAGTAACAACTGTGTTAATAACATAGTGTACAAGACAGATGAATGACTCACAGGTGATCTCTCACCATGTGAAACCCAGCACTACCCATCCACATGCTCTGCACCCTGACCCAAACATGCGAGGCAACAAAGGGTACACCCTGCACCCTCCATCCACTGCACATGATGTGAGCTGCTATAGCATAACACCAGGGTCCTAGTGTGCCCTTCCAGTGGTCAGGACAAGTGGCCTCTAGAATTGATAGACAGAGATAGGAAGTCAAATAGCCCCCCAGAAATCCAAAAGGAAATGGTTAGGGATCTGCTTAGCTGCTTGGATCCTCACAAATCTATGGGAGCAGATGGAATCCATCCCAGAGTTATGAGGGAGCTGGTGGAAGAGTTTCCCAAGACACTCTCCATCATTTACTGACAGTCCTGGCTCACTGGAGAGGTCCCAGATGATTGGAAGTTGGCAAATGTCACATCAATCCACAAAAAGGTTTGCAAGGAGGACCTGGGAAACTACAGGCCTGTAGACATGAGCTCAGTCCCTGGCAAAGTCATGGAGCAGATCATCCTAAGTGCGATCACACAGCACCTACATCTGGGCAAGACATCAGATCCATCCAGTATGGGTTTAGGAAGGGCAGGTCCTGTCTGACCAACCTGATCTCCTTTTACGATCAAGTGACCTGCCTGGTGAATGATGGGAAGGCTGTGGATGTAGTCTACCTGGACTTCAGCAAAGCCTTTGACACCTTCTCCCAAAGCATACTCCTGAAAAAGCTGGCAGCCCATGGCTTGGACAGGGGCACTCTCTACTGGGTTAAGAACTGGCTGGATGGCCCAGAGAGTGGTGGTGAATGGTGCTGCATCCAGCTGGCGGGCGGTCACTAGTGGTGTTTCCCAGGGGTCAGTGTGAGGTTCAGGTCCCCTTAATACCTTTGTTAATGATTTGGA
>NW_008652786.1:0-824 GCF_000695815.1 Acanthisitta chloris
TCAAACGCGGTGACTTTTTCTCATTCCGGCTGGATCTATAGCTGTAAGTCAGTCGGGGATAAATGAGATGGAACTCCCTGTCCCTCACGCTGTTGTCTGTCCACAGAGCACAAGACCAGGCCCAGCACCTCCTGTGGCTGCCTCTGTTCCTGCAGAATTGGTGGAGGAGGAGGAAGGGGCCAATTACCATTCAGCTGTTGCCACCCCATGGCCTGAATATGTCCCATCAGTGAGCAGGGTCAGGTCCTAAAGCAGCTGCAAGAGGCGAGGGAGGACACGTGCCTGGAGACCCTGAGTAAGTGCGGTGCATTTCTTGTCTCCTGGAGCAGTGTGTTGTACACATGGGTCAGCACGAGCTGTGCCAAATATTCCTCCTCAGTTTAGTGTCAGACGTTTAGAACTCCTGACAGAAAGCGCTGCTGTGCTTCGAGGCAGCACGAGAGCACTCAGGGTGCTCCTCCTGCCTCTGAGGGCAGCTCGGCCTGGGTTGGCTTTGCCTGAGCTTCCTTCTAGGCTCGAGGCCAAAGCAGAGACTCTTTGTGGTTGAGCAGAAGGCTGGGACCTAGAGAATGACCAGGCCTGGAGGAGCTCTCCTGGGCCAGCTGTTCTCTTGCTGTTGTTTTAATGACTATTAGTACTTGTCCTCTGACTTGTACAGCTTGTTTTCATTAGCAGCCCTGCCACTGATGGCTGGTGTGACTGCAGAGGCTGGGGCCTTCCTTTGCTGTGAGGGGCACCCGTCAAAAGCCCCTTGTGATTAGATCATGAGCTGCTGTTCTTTAAAAACAGAACAGCATTTTTCTGGCCAGCTGCTGAAAGGTGGA
>NW_008652787.1:0-511 GCF_000695815.1 Acanthisitta chloris
CACAGGGCACCCCAAAACCCTAAGGAAGCAAAAACCCCCAGGAGGACGCTTGGAGGGCACCCCAAAAACCACACAGACCCAAAAGCCCCAAGAGGGGGGTACAGGGCACCTCAAAATCCAGAGGAGAGGGTACAGGGCACCCCAAAACACATAGGGCATCCCTAAACCCACAGGGCACCCCAAAACCCCAAGGAAGCAAAAACCCCCAGGAGGACGCTCGGAGGGCACCCCAAAACCCACACAGACCCAAAAGCCCCAAGAGGGGGGTACAGGGCACCTCAAAATCCAGAGGAGAGGGTACAGGGCACCCCAAAACACATAGGGCATCCCTAAACCCACAGGGCACCCCAAAACCCTAAGGAACCAAAAACCCCCAGGAGGGGGCCCAGAGGGCACCCCAAAACCCCAAGGAAGCAAGAACCCCCAGGAGGGGGCTCAGAGGGCACCCCAAAACCCACAGGGCACCCAAAAACACATAGGGCATCTTTAAACCCACAGGGCACCCCAAAAC
>NW_008652787.1:533-1022 GCF_000695815.1 Acanthisitta chloris
AGAGGGGGGCACAGGGCACCTCAAAATCCAGAGGAAAGGGTACAAGGCACCCCAAAACACATAGAGCACCCTCAAAACCCCTGGGAGAAGGGCACTGAGCACCCCAAAACCCACAGAGAAATCCAGAATGGAAAGGAGAGGGCACAGGGCACCCTCAAAACCCCTAGGAGAAGGGCACAGAGCACCCCAAAACCCACAGGGCACCCCAAAACCCCTAGAAGGGCACCTCAAAACCCCTAGAAGGGCACAGAGCACCCCAAAACCCACAGAGCAACCCAAAACTGAAAGGAGGGGGCACAGGGCACCCCAAAACCCAGAGAGAAATGCAGAATGGAAAGGAGGGGGCACAGGGCACCCTAAAACCCATAGAGCAGCCCTAAACCCACAGGGCACCCCAAAAAACAAAAGGAAGGGGACACAGGGCAACCCAAAACCCAGAGCAGCCCTAAACCCACAGGGCACCCCAAAAAACAAAAGGAAGGGGACACA
>NW_008652788.1:0-366 GCF_000695815.1 Acanthisitta chloris
GAGTGCCGGGCCGGGGTCCGGGCCGGCTGCAGCGCGCACCGCGCCTGCTTCCCGGCCATCCATAATTGATGAGGTTGTCTGAAAGTTGCGCAAATCAGATGCAGGGATTTGGCAGCAAACTGTTTCCCTCCCTGTCCCCTCCTTCTCGGGGCTACCTCGAAGAATTGTAGTGACTTGGCGTTTTCCCCTTGGCTTCAGCGCCGTGGGATGGGGCACTAGGGTATCCCCGGCAGTACCCGTGCCTGCAGCACCTTCCCCATCCTGGGCACCCAGGGCTGCAGGGAGCAGGAGACAGGGCTGTGCTGTGCAGACGATCCATGGTTCCTTGGATGTGGAGTGTCAGAGCAAGCTGGCTCCTTCCCTGGG
>NW_008652788.1:398-3559 GCF_000695815.1 Acanthisitta chloris
GCTGTGTCCTGTAGGGTTGTGCTGCCCACCCGTGCCTGGACCTTGGTGCCATCCTGGTCCCCCAGGCTGCCAGCAGGGCTTGTGTCCTTGTGTACCACTGAAGCTCGGGGTACTTTGCTCTGGGGTGCCCAGAGTGCCATGCTGCCTGGCTGGGATCAGGAGGTGGGCATGGAGCCCTTTACCCCCTGTGCCCTGCATGTTGAGGTAACCCAGCCCAGCCTGGCCCCACTGTCTGGGGGTGCTGGTGCTGAGACATGGGCAGCTCTTGGGGTATCCCTGCCCTGGGCAGGATACCCTCATTCCTGCCCTACTGCCTGTGCAGGGCTCTATATCCTGTTTTGCATGTCACTGGCAGCAGCTCTGGCATTTCAGGACTTATCCCAACCAGCCCTGGCCCTGATGTGCAGGAAGCATGTTCTGCCCTGTCTGGGGAGGGACCCCAAAACTCAGCAAGCACCCCCAGGCTCATCACCTTCCAGGGTGCTGCCGTCCCGTCTGGAAGCATCCCGGGATGTGAGTGCAGCTGCAGTAGCTAGCTTGAATCATTGCTTCAGCAGTGCTCCAGGATGCAGGGACAGGGGAATCAGTCAGACCCCTTGGGGACATGATCTCCCAGGCAAGGCCTCCCTGGCTGCCTCCTGCCCTCCGGCGCATCCTGCACGGTGACCAGTTAATTCTGGATTTTCTTGCCTGCATCTGATTGCACTAATAATCTCCTCTGATAACAGTATTTAATAAAACCAGGCTAATATGGTGCAGTTAGGAAATGTCTTTGACATTTTACAATTCAATTTCCATGCAGTAAAAGGCAGGGCAGCTGCAAATCCAACTGTGGTGCAGTGCCCAGGATGTGTGTGGCCAGCAGCTGCCGGAGCTGCCCAGATCTCCTTGGCCCTCCAGGAAAGCAGGAACCTTCCCTTGGAGGCAGCCACCTCTGATGACTCCCACTGCTGCTCTCCAGCCACAGGTGCTGGGCAGACCCTCCTTGCTGATGGAGAAGCCTGGGCAGTAGAGAGCAGACAGTGTTCACTGGAATGCCAGAGCCTCTGGATGTTGCAGTCCTCTGGAGCCATCAGTGCTGGGCACATCTGGAGTGGAAGGGGCTGTGGGACCAGATCCTGTGGCAGTTTGGCCAAAGGGGTGCCGGGCTCCTGTGCATCCCCTGTCACATGCTGAGGCACTGCTCCCTATGCCTCCCCCAGTCCCTCAGTATGGATTAAGGGGCAGAACACCACGGGGTGTTCTGGGGTGCATGGGCAATGCCAGCATGGGGTGATGCTGGTGCATTCCAGCTGTGTCCCAGGCACAGGGCCATGCTCCATGCACTGCTGGCAGGCAGGTTCTCATGAGAGTCAAGCAGCTCCAGCTGCTGCCATGCTCATCCATGTGTCAGTGGGTCCCTCACACACTTCTTGGGGTTTTCAGCCCGCGTGTGAAGCTGCACTCCCAGCAGGACTTGGCAGGCGGGTGCGGGCTGGCGTGTGCCAAGATTCCTTCCAGAGGGGCACCAGTGCTCAGCCTGGAGTGGCTTCTCAGTACTTTACATTTCTTGCCTCTCTCTGGCAGGGCTGAATTGTGGGTGCAAACCCTCCCTCTGCCCAGTGTCGGGGCTGGCCGTGGGGTCCCTGCCTGCTGGGAATGCTGCAGGGGACCCGCGACCGTTAAAGAAGCAGCAGCGGGGCCACGGACTGGCGGCTCCATTCCCAGCTCCCTCCTGGCCTGGATTTTCTCTCAGCAGTCCCAAATTCACCTGGCTTGACACCAAGCAGCCCTTTGCCAGCGGCCCCTTGTGCCGGGGTTCTTCTGCAGCCTCTGGCTCCGGCTGCTTCCCACACAAGATCCTTGCTGCCCATGAGCTGTAGGTGAGGGGGCAGGGCCAGGCTGCACCTGAGGGTGTTGGTGCTGGCAGCAAGCAGGGCTGTGAGGGCCTGTAGAGGCCCAGAGAAGTTGCTGAGAATGCCCTGAGCCCCTCTCTGTAGCCATCCCCATCACTGCCAGCCCATCATGGTTTCCAGTGGTTTCCAGTAGTCAGGCTGGCGTCTAGCTCCTCTCCTCTGCTCTGCACTCCCTTTAACCCTTCCATCCCCTTCCCAACCACTGGGAATAGCGGCAGTCAGGCCTCTCCCCATCTCTGCATGCCAACGTGCCCCCCAGCCCCTTCCCACTTCCCATGTGCCTGCACCAGCTGCAGCAGCAATGCCCATGGATAGTGACTCTGTGGTGCTGTTCCAGGGCCTGGATGGGTTCCAAAGCAGTGATGGGTCCTGGGTGAACAGTCCCTGGGCACATGGTTGGGAGCTGTGGCGTTGCCGGCAGGGTGAGCGCTGGAGGTGTTTGTCTCTGTCTCGTTGCTGGTGCTGGGCTGGCATGTGCTGGGATCAGTGCTCAGACACTGTCAGGAGAGTGTTGGAGAACAAATTTGCTGATGTTTAGTGACCAATGATTAATGATTGTCAGGTCAGATTCCTGTGGGTGAGGGAGAGATGTTGGAAAGCAAAACTCAGGAGCTCCTGCAAGGCTGTTGCTGCTCCATCACCACTTTGTGCCCATCTGTAGCCAAGTATGCCATGATGAGCCATGCTGGGCAGGTCACTAAGCATCGACGTCACCTCTGCCCCAGGTTACTATCCTGTCCCCCAGCTGGGGCACCTGGGACTTGCCCTCCCAGTCCCCTCTCCCAGGAGGGACAGGACCAGTGCAGGAGTGATGCCACCATCAGGCCAGCTCATCATGCCAGGCTGAGAAGGATCTTTGAGCTGTAATGAAATGTTAATAGTATTTTCCAACTCAATACAGCAGTAGAAAATGAGGTGTTTAACGCTGGGCTCTGCTGCGACAGGAGCAATCAGCCTGAGAAATGGGAAGCTGGGATGCAGTGCCGGTCTCAGCTCGGCCTGACAGCCCCATGCTGCCGGGGCTGCTCCCGTGATGGATGGGTACCGGTGCCAGCATGAGCCATCCAGTGGGGAAGCACAGTGCCGGGAGGGCGTGGGAAGCTGCTGGCTGGGACTGCTGCCTCTGCCTGGCTCTCCTTGGGTCTCCCCACCAAGGTCACAGCTGGCTGCCTGGGGAGAGCCGAGCAGATGGAGGTGGCTGTGGGGCTGGGATGCCCCGGGGCACAGCGGGACCGTGGGACCCCAGCGCTGTGCCGTGCCACGGCC
>NW_008652789.1:0-2467 GCF_000695815.1 Acanthisitta chloris
TGTTCAAGGACACACAGACCTGTCCCAAAGACACACAGAACTGTTCAAGGACACACAGACCTGTCCCAGGGCACACAGAACTGTCCCAAAGACACACAGACCTGTCCCAGGACACATCCGACTGCCTGTCCCAGGACACACAGACCTGTCCCAGGACACACAGACCTGTCCAAGGACACACAGACCTGTCCCAAGGACACACAGACCTGCTCAAGGTACCAGGAGATTGTGGAGAGCACCAGATTCCAAACAGAACCTTCTACACCCCAGGCTGGAGCACATTAGCTGATGCTTCATCTCTTGATTTCATTTCATTTCCATTTCCTTTATTGCTTTTAAACACCATAACAAAATATTTAGCATTTCATTCTCCATAATATCATAGCAAATAACTTCAATTAAATGCAATTTTAAGTGTTTTCAGAGTCATGTTCGTTATATTTGTACTCAATCAGAAGGAAGGAACAAACAGTCTTATTTTCCTGACATCCAGTGCCTGACACAGAGACATTCCAAGCACTGAAATCTCCAGGAGAAACACAGCTGGCTCAGTCCTGCTGACTTCAATCTCACCAAGATTCACTGCCATGCACAGGTCAATGCAAGACTAAACTCTGGAGTCTGTAAAATGCTTCATATGAACCTGAAATGCTACAATTTTTTTCCCAAAATGGATGAAATCCCACTTTCCTAAGCACTTACTGTGATTAAAAATTCTGGTTAGGCCAAAAATCTAACTGATTTACCATCCAGGGATCTTTACAGAGAGACAGGAGAGGCCACAGCCTGAAGGCAACACTCTCCTCACCCCTCACTGCTCAACAGACACATCACAAAGAATTACTCCACTTGGTTCCATCCAAAAGATCCATTTGCCTTTTGGCTGAGAATTTCCCAGCTCTGTATTTTGTACTTTTCTTAATTCTGTGCTTCCAGAAGGGAATAAAAATTCCCTGTTTGCTCTCGCTGGGTCTGTGTTTTCTTTTCTTTCAATTCACTGAGTAATGGTTGCATAAAGGGAAGACAGTGGGTAAGAACAGAAGGATGAGAATTTGGATCTTTGAGTTCCATCCCTGACTGTTGCCTGTGCATCACATGAGCTAATGATTCCATTTAGAGCAAGATGTACAAACAACATCCAGTTTTGACTTCCACGTGCTCTAGCTCAAGTCACTGAGGATCTGATTGTCAGCTCCAGGCAGAGGAGAGCTGGATCAGCAAAGTGGGATTTTGGAAATCCCACGTTCAATAGATGCACTTTGGCATCTTAGGGAGGTGTTGAGAGCATTTAATTAAAGCTGGTACAACTCGGAGGTCCCAGATGTGAACGGCAGTAGATGGAGGCAAAAATCCTTAATTAAAGGCCCTCAGTACACACAGCCTTCAGTGATTTGTCCTCAAAAGGACAGCAAAGAGCTGCCAGAAAGCATTTTTACAACAAATATCATCAAATCCCTGCTATAAAGTTCTTTTCCTGCACTGTTTTTTCCCATCTTGTCTGACACACAATCAGCCTGATGTACTACAGAGGACACCCCAAGGCTTGGGGGGTTTGTTGGGAGGTTTGATGTTGCTATCATTGGGTTTTGGGTTTGTTTTTTTAAATCAAGTACAGTGTTCCCCAAAATAGTTTCTGCCTCTCCTTCAGACAGCTCAAAATTTGTATCCAAAATGCATTTAGGGTATGTATGCACACTGGAAGCCTTGTTAGCATCCTCCTTTCTTTGGTGAGAACAAAGCAAGCATGATTTAAGCTGCAACTTCAATAAAGAGAGAAAAAGAAATGTTATTACACTTAGCAGGATAAAACCCTCTGCAAGGGTTTGACAGCTGAGAGAAATAATGTACATTGGCTCAGAGAAATGGAAATAATTACAGGGGGAAGCATTAGAAGGCAAAGCTCCTGTAAGTAAACCGAGTGGATGCGTCAGTCTATGTCAAAAAGCTCATCCAGGCCTAGCTCAGAGCTCGTGGAGGGGATAGAAAGAGCAAAGAGGAACAGATTCAGAGCAACCTAAGACTCATTAGCACAGTGCAGAGCTCTGCACTATACTGAGCAGCATTCTCAAGGCCAAGAGCCTGAAAAGCCACGGCCAAAGCCAGGAGGTGATGGAGGTGATGGATGAGGAAGGCAACTGGTGTCCCAGTGGGGGAGGCAGGAACACCCGTGAGGGAATGGGAAGGGAGGAAGGAGCTGCAGCCTCAGCTCATGTCACCACACTCTGTGTGAGGACTTGGTGTCGTGGTTTAACCCCAGCACAGCCAAGAACCAACAGCCACTCACTCACTGCCCCACCAACGGGATGGGGGAGAGAATCAGAAGGGTAAAAGCTACAAAAACTCATGGGTTGAGATAAAGACAGTTTAATAGAGAAAGCAAAAGCTGCACACACAAGCAAAGCAAAACAAGGAATGAATTCACTGCTTCCCACAGACAGGAGGTGTTCAGCATCTCCAGGAGAGCAGG
>NW_008652789.1:2823-18636 GCF_000695815.1 Acanthisitta chloris
TGGGAGGTTTAGTCCCTGGTCCCTCCTGCTAAGGACACACCATGGGGCTCCCCTAAGCTGGTGGTACCAAAGCCAGTGAAGAGCAGGAACCACCACCTGAACAACTGTTTCTTCATTGCTATGAAGAAGCCATGAATGATGTGATTTTCAGCTCTTCATTCTGTGCATCTCCTACTGATCAGCTTCCAGAGAACATCTGGAATAGAGAGAACTTCTCTATTATCAAATCCAGAGAACTTCTGGTTTTGGTGGTGCAAGAGGGGACAAGGTTGGGCTGCAGTAGATTTCCCACACACAGAGGTTGTGCATCACCAAAGCACCACAGGGTGGAATGAGAGGAGTGGAGCACACAACTGCCCAAGGCTGAAGGATGTTCCATCCTGGCTCCTGTTGCTCAGACCAACTAAAACAATTCTCCTCTGGGAAGAGAAACAGAGGGAAATCAGTGCCCACCTGCACCCCAAAATGAAAACAGCTTTTCAGCCTTCCCCAGCCTCAAGGCAGAATGGATCAGACCCCACAGGATCCCTCCTGGAGTGTGACACCTCCTCAGGACCAGTTTGTTATTGACAAGCAAATAACCTTTGGGACATCATCAAGGCAACAACACTAATTAAAACTTGTAACGAAAGAGGAAAAAGGAAGATTATTAACTTACCAACTACTGCTGACTGAAGTTTCTGGCCAAAGCACCATTTGCAGTGTTTTTTCACTGGACAGACAGGAGAGAATCAAGCTGAAGTGACAGGAGTGGGAACGAGCTGCTGCTCAATAAGACGTGACAGTGAGAACACCCAAGGGCTGCTGTTTGACTCACTTACTGTGATTAACAATGTTGTCCACAAAGATTGAAACTTAATTAACATTTTTAAATTGTGCTTTGACATTTTTAGCTCTTCCTATAAAAGCACTTGTGCAGCTGTGTGGTTACAACAGAGAAGCTTCAGAGCTTTGACTGTTTGAACCAGTCACCCACTGGAGGCTGATTGTGTTGAACTTCTGACAACAAACCCACAAAACTCCAGCTGTAAGCAGCGTTTATAGAACTGCTACTGAGGTAAATTGCTGCCTGGAATCAGAGCCCTCCTTCTGAAATGGGATTAAATTACACACAAAATGTGCTATTAACTTTGGCAAAAGAGTTTTGCTCAAATAATATCTTTCAACAGCAGATTACACTAAGTTTGACCTTGGTGAATTGAGAACATGTAAAGGGAAAAAAAGAAAAGGGAACTGATGCTTCTCCAAGAACTTTTAGTGTGACATTGCCATTAAATTTCCAAAGTGAGCTTCCCAATTAAAGGAGAAGTACCAAAGCAGATGGGGGAATGGGACAGAAATGTTTCCTGGTGAGAGGAAGGACAGAATCAACTCTTTCCTCCTCCTGCTGCCAGTGCCTCCCAGTGCCTCCCAGTTCATACACAAACTGTTGGGAACAATCCCATGGGATGAGCAGAAAGGTACAACAGAGCACACCTGGTGCCTCCTGAGCTGCCAAGTCCCACCCAAGTCATTCACTCTTTGACCCAAGTTTGGGCAGTGGAGCTTTTTTTTTTTTGTGCATTTCTGCAGAAACTGTGCAGGGTTGAAGTAGGAAACTTGGATTTGTATCTGAGCTTGGGGTGCTGAGGTCAGAGCTCCTCATGCATTCTCACTCTCCCTACACTTCCCCCTCTTCCACAAGTCACTCCTTGCCACTTTCACAGGTTTGACCCAAGGAGGATCAGCACTTCTCCTTGGTCATCTCCTTTCTTTGAGCAGTAAAAATAGGACAGAAACACAAACACTCTGGAAAAGAAGGAAATTTTCTGAAGGCAGAATGATGCCTCTGTTAAAGCAGTAAGGGGAAAGATGGAACTGGATGAGTAATGGAAAAGTAGAGCAAGGAAAGAAAAGGTTGTGAAGGGGGAAAAAGAGAAAAGGTTGTGAGGGGGGGAAAAAAGAAAAGGTTGTGAGGGGAAAAAAAAGGTTGTGAGGGGGCAAAAAAAAGAAAAATTTGTGAGGGGAAAAAAAGAAAAGGTTGTGAGGGGGAAAAAAAAGAAAAATTTGTGAGGAAAAACCATTTTTCCTGAATTCTGGTGGGAAATTCACAGCCCCTAAGAGTCTCTCACATGCAACAGAGATTGTATCTCATCTCCTTTAGAGTGAGAACTCCATGGGCTTTAATAAAATCCACTTTTCTGGGCAGAGGAATTTAAATACACACTGCAACAGGTACACACTGCACATGCAGCACTCAGACATGCTACAGTAAACAACTCCCATTTGTTTCACTGAATATCTAACAGCTTTATACAGAAAGCAGAGCTGGTTTACCTCCTGTATCTGCAGCAGGTGTCAGGGCACAATCACATATCAATCCATTCAAATCAAACCTAAAGCAGAGCCTCTTGTATAAATGCACAATGCAATTAGCAGGCAATGGTCAGCTCAATATTGGCACACTAATGAGAACTGCCTCGATGAAATGACTAGATTCATTTCATTAAAAAGCCCATTATGGATCCCATTCAGAATGCTGTTCATTCAACTCTTCCCTATAAATCTAATTTGGGTTTGCAGAACGTTGGGGTTATTACATTTGTTAGTACAAACAGGTCCTGAAGAACAAAGTCTTTGGAAATACACTTGGCTCCTCATGAAAGGCTTTCACAAGAGTTATACACATCCAGGAATGTGAGCACTAATGGTTGTTTCCTAAAAGACCTGCAAGTCACGTTCAGGAGTAGTATGGATGGAGTAGTTTCCAACCAGTTCCCTGCCCAGAGTAGCTGTTCCACTCCTGTGGCAAGGACAGAGTAGCTAAATGTGCTGCAGCTGCTGATTCACTCCCAACTTCAGTCAGATCACAGAATCACAGGATCATGGAAACAACAGGGTTGGAAAAGACCTCCAAGATCATCAAGTCCAACCCAACCGTGGTTACTACACTCTGGCAACAAGTGCAGCAGGATGAGCTGAAAACCCTCCAGAATTTCCCTGGGACAAGTCACCCCTTGGGTGAGATCTCAGCAGAACACAGAACATTCTGACCTGCATGTTAAAGAGGTTCTCAGTTCCAGGGCCAAGGTACTCTGTTTCAGGGCTGAACTGTGCTTTCAAGCACTTAGCTTAGGTCCAGACATCACAACACTTGAATTATTGATGTGATTGCTGGTGTTAAGACCCAGCACTGAAAACAAATGCCTCCTGCCCTGGCCTTTGGCACAGGCATTTACTGCTAATGAAGGCATGTGCTGCCAGTGACCTCCAGCCCAGGGTCCAGCCACACTCAAAATTTAGCACGTTGGAGCCTGAAAAATCATGGGCTGCCTGTATTTACATCCCGAGCAATCCTCCTGAAATTAACAGAGCTGTGTGGCATACAGAGCAGGCAATTTGGCCTGCAGTAAGCAGGAGGAACACTCTCAGCATTTAGTGCAGATCATGGCACATTTTGTGTCCAGCATCCCTGGTACAAACAGGCTGGAAGAGTGAGCAGCCAGCAGGGCTGCCCTTTAGTGCTCCACATTCTGCAGTGTTATTTGTACCCACAGCCCCTCAGAAAACAGGATTTTAGAAGAGGTTCATTAGTTAGAAGGTCTATTTCTTGTCCATGCAGTTATGTTCTGCCAGATGTTGCTGGTTGCTCTGGACAGTCTAAGCTACAGGTCTGTGTTGGCCATCACCACCCCAGCTCAGCATCTTGCTGGGTACCACACAGGTATCAGGGAGGATAATGTCAGGGCTCATGGACCTTTCTGGTTGGGCCTTGCTCCTCGACAAAAAATACCACACCGAAAACACAAAGTCGTGATATAAAGGGTCATTTATACCCCAGAAAATGCCTTTGCCACAGAGAGAACCATTTGACCATCACCACCAAAAGCTGCCAGAGTCTAGGGATGCTCAGTCTCTTCTGGCAGTTCATTTTCTGAATTCTTGGCTAAGAGTATTTTGTTGCCTTTCACGTATTAGAAATGAAAACGAGGGACAATAATACAATTGTTTTCTTAAAGAGAACAACAGCTTCGTTTCATCTCATGCAGCTTTCACATTACCAACATTATATGCTCCATATCTCTGCTGCATGTCCTTGGTGCTAATTGAATCCAGACGAGCCCAAGTGGGAAAAGCTCAGACAACCATTCCCTAAGTAGCACCAGGTCTTAGCTCTCCTCAAGTGATCAGCACACAAACGATCAAAAGATGTAAATCACCTGCTCATTTATGCAAAGAGGATGATGGAAGAGAGGAGTGTATTATCTTTGACCTACCTAAGTGTTAGCACCGTGTAAGGAAGGGAACAAAAAGGCACAAATGCAGCTTTTCTCCCTGATTTGCTGCACAGCCAGAAAGAGAACCTCCTGCCTGAGGAACAGGCTAAGAACAGACCTAGTGAATCAGGCCAAAAGCCACAGGAGTTGATATCTGTCTCTGTCAGAGCTGCAGACAGGGAGCTCAGGCACTGGGGAAGCATCACTGGCTTCGTGCAGCAACCAGACTCAGGATCCAGAGCTGCTGTTGTGCTCAGCCAGAACCACTCACACGTCAGAGCTGCAGTTCCACAGCAAATAGCACATAGCACACACAGACACCTCTCTCTGAGCTCACAGAACAGCACAAAGGAGGCCAAAAATCCTCTTTTTCAGCCACTGTTACAAGATTCTACTCCTATGGACAGCAAGCCCTAGCAGACAGGTCCCACAGGGGAACACTCACTCCTTGTGTCCAGGAGAAAGTTAAGCTGGGCAAGAAGCTAAAGGCATGAAAGGGCTATTTTATTTTTATTTTTGCACTTCAGGTTATCCTTAGGACTGTGCAGCCCCCAGAGCTCAATTTAGATACCCTCTCTGTGGTGTTCTGTAGCCAACACTTGGGGAAGACAAAGCATTAAATTTGGCCTCATCTCCTCACAGCTTTCACAGGAGCTTGGCAATGTTTCTCTGTGGGCCTGTCTGTAGTCAGAATGAAAACCAAGGTGGTTGAGGTTGCATCAAGTGTTTTAGGGGAGCTGTTCAGAGCAAAGACTCTTCGATCCACAGCTGCACTCCAGCAGTTGTCAGGATCAACACCAACTGGACTCTCCCTCCTCTCAGGACTTCAGAGGTTTCTGAAAGGAGCAAACACTGAGAATTATTTAACAAAGTTAGATGTGCACAGCTTTGCACAATGCTGTTTGTCCAGAAACTGTAATCCATCTGCACACAGCATGGGAAGCCAAACAGTAGAGACAATACTGAGCATGAGGATTTTCCTCCAGCTCTTCTAACCACAGGTGATAGCAAACAGGAATGGGACACAACCAAATTGTGTCTGTGAACTGTAACACCACCAGAAATGGCACAAAAACATTGAGCCCCAGCTTAGGTGCTGAGTGATGTGGTGCTGATTTACAGGTTGTTTTCAAGAAGGTTCAAAGAATTCAGAAAAGTCAAGCAGGAGTTTCGACACGATGCTAATAATTCAAAATTAAGGTGTGTCGATAGGTTTTGACAGAAAAGTTATTATCTGCATTATATAAAACACATAATTTCATGACTATTCCTTAGCATATCATTAAAATACATTGACATTTCAATTTAAATCATCTTGGATGTTGCTGTGACTCTCCCTTAAACTGCTACTCATCCTAACAGGGAGCACACAGCAGGAGAAGGCAATGAGCTGTACAGAACTGTCACATGCAGCACCTTCTCTCCACGGATCCCACAGCTCCCAGAAGAGTCAGGGGAGAATTTGCTTCTGCAATAACAGAACGTGCTCCTTCCCTCTGGAGAGAGGAGGTGGCAGAGAGAGGTGTGGGGAATAAGGGATCAGGAATCAGAGCTCTGCTTGGGATGAGAACTGGCTGCAGCTCCCTGGCAGAGCCACCAGAAAATCACAGATCATGGAGTGGTTTGGCTTGGAAAGGACCTTAGAGACCACCCAGTTCCACCTCTTTGCCATGGGCAGGGACACCTCCCACCTAAAGATGGAACTGAATGGCCTTGAAGATCCCTCTTCACCCAAACCATTCCATATGATGCCCAAACTTCACGTTTGCCACTGGTAAATGTTGGTTACTCCTGCTCAGAAAAGCTCAACAGCAGTGGCAATTATAGTGCAGGATCTGTCACCTTAATCAGCCTGAGAACAGGACAATTTATTTTCAAGCAACATTAATTTCAGACAAGCTAAAGTGAAACCTTTTAGCAGCTTAATGCAAAAAGGGGGGTAGAAAAATGTGGATGTCCCAGTAAACACCAATTGCTAAGGATAAAAGGTAAAATAATAGCTATCATGGGATGTTAAGGAGATGAAATTCATCCCACCTGTAGGAGAATAATTAGATACAGAATGCACAGCCAGGAAAAATGAAAAAAAGAAAGAGTATCAGGGCTTGTCTTTTCTTAGTTTATCTCTACCTAGTCTTTTAAACAGTTTTTAGGCTCTCAGGTAGCTTCTCATGCAGCTCCTGCATTTGAAGCTTGTGCCATTTGGGGTTTCATTCCACGACCTCTTTTCTAACTTTAGGTTTGTACTTCCCCAAAGACACCTTAGACTTGTCAGATAGGAAGAGACAAAGTGAGACTTTCTCCTCTAAGTGAGACTATTGGCAAGCTGATCCCTGTTGCCACAGTCTGCACCTAGGCAGAGATTTTGGCTTCCCCTTTCCAACTGCAAATATTCCAATGCCTCCATTTAGTAAGAGCCATAATGGCCATTTATTTGCACTGCAAACCATTTCACCACTTCTCTGTGATGCTCTGATTGCCACCAGAATACAAATACCAGATGGAAATCACTTGATCACTTCCCAAAGAACCTGCATCCTTATTTTCTTTCCAGAATGCCACCAAAGTGAGGAAAATACATTGCAACCACATCTAGTTAGCACGAGGTCTGTCTGGCTGTGGCTCTCACCTCCATCAGTGCACACTCAGACTCAGAAATCAGAGACTTTCAACCAGATTCCATGTGAGATGTGGAGGAGGAGGTGACATACCCAGGGCCATCCTGGCACAGCCAGAACTGATGCTCAGCTGTCAGGCAGCACTGTCCCCTGTACCTGCACAGGGTGATGGAGCTGAGCTCAAAGACAGCAGGGTTAGGCTAGACATTGGGGAGAAATTCCTCCCTCAGGGTGCTGAAGGTGGAGCTGGATGATCCTTCAAGTCCCTTTCAACCCAAACCATTCCATGCTTCTGTGATCCTACAACCACCTAAAGCAGCCAGGGATTGTCCCCAGGGACTGGGAACCAACCAAACAACTCTAATCTCCTTGAGAGCCAATATCAAACCAAGCTCCATGGGCAGTTTCAGACAAACCCAACATCCTTTCCACATGGAATTTGCAGAGGAAGAGCCTCTCATTCCAAGGTGCATACAGAAAACTCCATGTCTGTGTCAGGGAGTCAGAGTCTGCTGCCTTGGCATTACCTCAATCAAGTCCTTTCAAAAAGACACTTTTTCTTTCCTCTTTCCCACTTATGATTACAGCAGTTCCCAGGAGTCCTCTGCACATTTGTACATCCACAGAGGAGAGCAAACAACTTGCAAAACTGTCTTTGCACCACCTCTACCAGAATGTAAGTACAGCTCTAGACAACTTGCAGACTGGCAGGGGAGCTGGAAAATGAAAAATAGGTGTAAGAGCTACACTTGTTGGCCCTTAGCCTGTTGGTGCTGAGTGACCTTGTCTACACTGGCCTGGAAAAGACACCAATCTGCTCCTGACAGGAACCAGGACATGCTTTGCTCCTCCTGGAACAAGAGAGCTGAGCCTGATGCTGCAGGGAAGAAATCTCTATCCCTGGGCTGAGATGCTGTGCACATGCTGTGCCCTGTGAGGTGCTGCTCAGTCCTCAGGGGACAGGCAGACAAATTTAGAGCAACCCCTCAGCAGCCCCTGGAGCTCCAAACCAGTGTGCAGGTTATTTCAGGCACTTCCCAGAGCAGATCTGCTCTCTGTTCTCTCTCCCTTCCATACAAAAGGCTCCAAGAACAATACAATTCTGCTTATGAATCACAAGCAACTGGAATAATGTGCTTTGCCTTCTGAAAATATTGCCCTGAGCATCAAACCTCTTGGTGGCCCTGCATGGTCAAACCTCATCAGCAATAAGCTTCTCTAAGGCATCTGGAGCACTAAAATTGAGGCTAGGATGAGTGGAGAGCTTCTGGGCAGTGGGAAAAATTAAAAAAACTCAACAAAACTCATCCAAAAAAAACCCCCCAAACCCCATTAGAAATTCAGCTGTGTGTCCTGTCTACTCCTCCAGCAAAATAATGTAATCCCTGAGGTTGCAAGGGATGGACCTGTTCCTTCTGTTCCCAGAACAGACCTCGGTGACATGGATCTTGTGAGTGGACAGCAGAAGATGCACTAATGGACAACTAGTTCTTGTGCCACACATCCACCAAGGCTCAGATGTGACCTGAATGACTCCCCAGTGCTCGGATTTATGTGCAGCCTGGGGACACTGGATATTGTGTGTTGCCTCACAGAGCTAAAACATTGCAACCTCTGTTTATAAATCTTGGGAGAAAAATGCATTTTCCTTTGCCGCAGCTATGGCAACAAGGAGCACAATATTGAGCTTGGCTGCAGAGTGGAATATCCAAAGGATCTTTTTGCTAACTTCTGAACTAATTTATTGGAAAATCTGGGACAATTAGACTGCTGTCCATGTTTGTATTCACTATGGATGAGTTTCATATTCTGCAACGGTGCCTAGGAAAGGATGAATATTATTTTTTGCTTTGTTTCTCAGAGTTGGTTTGTTTTAGTGAGGAAAAAAAAATAAGGAAAAAAATCCCAACCCAACTTACACACCTTTAAAAATAGGGGAAAAAATCCCAACCCAACTTACACACCTGTGAAAATTTGGGTGTATCTTGGTTTCTGCCAAGTGCTAAAGAAAAACGACACAGTTCTAGCACAGGGAGGTTATGTTTTAAAGCATCTCACCTTACAAAATAACAGCTCTGTGACATTCCTAACTGCTGCTCAATGTCCCTGACTGTTTCCATGACAAGATGGGGAGAGGAAAGCCTCAGGGACCAGGCAGGAGTGTCCTGTGCTTTACTGCCCACAGCTGATGAAAAGGTTGGTGAGCACTGAATTCACACTGAGTTCACAGTGCCCCAAGTAAATCCTTCCCTGCCTTTCTCCTCCATCCCTGTCATTAATGGCAGCACATCACCTCTGTCCATCTCCACTGACTCCAGCTAACCTTCATTTCCATTTCTCTGGCTCAAAACCTGTGGATTAGAGCAACGAAGAGTAAAACTAATGCCCTTTGCTAACACAGAAAACAACACAGATAAACTTCCTGAACCTCAACAGGACCCTCAGGGTTTCACCACTTGCCCTGCAAAATGTTTCCTTTCGCCTGAATGAATGCAAAGAGTCCCAAAGGTGTCTCTTCCCAGCATCTGCTTGACCTATCTGCCTCCTCCTGCAAGGTGTTTGAGCACATACCTCACTCCAAGCAAAGCCTTGGGGACAATTTGTGCATTCTAAGGAACTCAGTGACCATCAGTCTTCCCACTCCACACAAATTAAGCCTAGCAAGCTGCAGTGGGATGAGTGAATTCCAGCAGAGTGGGGAAGGAAGGAAAGGAGAAGGAAAGGGCAGGTGAAGAGACTCTGTCAGGTGTGGTGGGAAAGGGTTAGATTAGAGCCCCAAACTGGACTCACATGGTGCTGACACAGAACTGCTGGAGCTTGGCATGATTTTTGTTTAGCTCCCTTGAAAACCAGTCCTTGTGCTGTGAGAATAAACTCGAGCCACTGGGGTCAGGGTAGGTTTAAAGTCATTATCACTTGAGCAGAAAGTCCATTATCCATTCAGACATTTGGCCTATGCTTTGGTCTTTTCTTTCTCCCTTCCTCATGCTACTCTCCCTCAGCTGATTGTGTTGACTCATCCTCCCACAAAACCAAACATTCCTGGGTATTGAAATCAGTGTCTTCCCTGAGTCACTGCAGCAAATCTCCAGATCCTTTGGGGTCCTCCCTGACCTGAAAGGCACAAATTGATTCCATACAGAACACAGATCCCTGAGGCCTCCCAAGGTCCTGCAGAGTCATTCCTTTGGAATCCTGATCAAAGCACTGGGCAATGTGAATTTTGGTTGGTTTTGGCTCACACTAAGCTGTTAGACTTGGCTCTCAGTGACTGGAGAGCAGAGACACAGAGCTACACATCCTCTCCCTCATTCACATTCTGCCCTGTGCTCCAACACTTGGTCCACACACAAGGGATCAGTAGGATCTTGGAATATGTAGGAAAAACATGTACCAAGTGGAGGGAAGTGGTGGTGATGTCCAGTTTCGTACTGCAATCTGCAGAGGGTTTGGGAGAACTGGGGAAGGTACAGCCCAAAGTGACTGTAAGGCTTGAGAAAATGCTCTTCAGGAAGAATCCCAGGCAGGAAGATTTCTTTCAGTGTGATTTAGACTACAAAGGTTTCTGACCCTCCTTTCCCTGTGCATCCATGTGCACACTCTGAGAAAACAGCAATTCCCTTGCAAGCTAAAATATCTTACAGCAGCCAAACAAACTCCTCTTTAAAGGTGATTTGCTGTCCTGACTGGAACCAGTACATTCCCTTCAAACCCCACGAATGTGGAAAGCAATAGTGGAAATACATGTAATATTGGGGCATTTCCCCCTTTGTTTTCAATAAGAATCTCTCTCATTTCTTAGCTGCAGATTCCAAGGGACAATATTGCCACTTCTGTTCAGTTTTTAGCATATTTTGTGCAGACTTTGAAAGGTGAGACTCAGCTGAGTTCCTGAGAAGAGAAACTAACATCTAGGAGAAAGCAAAAAGCAGATGCAGATTATTTTTCACACCTTAAAGGTGTCTAAGGGCAT
Source organism: Acanthisitta chloris (assembly GCF_000695815.1). NCBI lineage: Eukaryota > Metazoa > Chordata > Aves > Passeriformes > Acanthisittidae > Acanthisitta > Acanthisitta chloris. The sequence continues at coordinate 13,671 of NW_008652789.1, forward strand.
CTACCTCCTTCCAGTGGTGAAATATCAACTGTGCAAAGTGTCACTCAGTCAAATAAGAGCAGAGGTGAGAAGGGAAAACACAGCTCTAAGCTAAGGTCATGCCAGCAATTGAGAATATAAGCCTTTATATTAAAAAATAACAGTAATTTTTCTAGTCCATGTGGCTAAGCACAAAAGTACACTCAAGAAACCAACTGCCTTCAAAATACTGTGCTTTCCATGCCTGTCTCATGAGCCTTTCCTCAGACACCACCAGATTTCTGCCCACTTGGACTTGTCCTGTGTCACTCAGCACCTTGCCAAGGGTCAGGGAGGGGGACAGAAATCCCAGTCACAGAGACCCTGTAAGATTTAGCTTCACTTCAGTGAGAGTCTGAGGCATTCAGCACCCGTGGAAAGAGCTCAGCTCTCCTCAGGGGGTGTGTAATGAGCTCTGTGCTTTCTATGCATGTCTTATGATCCTTCCTCAACAAAAAAAGAAATCCTTTCCTGACCCCCTTTTTTATTTTTTTTTTTCTCTGAGCACTGCACATGCTACACAGGTAAATCCAACAGGTGCTCAGAAGGTACAGGTAGGGACCAAGCACTGGGAGGGTGAGGGAGAGCTGACAAGAGCCTCCAAGCAGGGTAAGGTTATCATAACTGAGCAGGTGATTAGTTTTAAAACTTCTAATGGAGCTCTGTCCATGGCAGTGTGATGGAGTGAGCAGTGCTGATAACCCCAGGGAGAGGGGGAACTATTTGATATCTCATTTGCAGGAATGAATAGCCAGGAGGTGCTTTCTCCTGACAGAACACATCAGCCCTACCTGAATGCATTGCATTTGCTCTCTGCCTGCTCCATACAGCAGATGCTAATTTGGTTTATCCAGGCCTGGCCTCGTTAAGCATCGGAGGGGAGAGCAAACCTGACAGAAATTGTTAGTTCTGGGGGTTGTGTTCTGTGTACAAACACATGGGCTGTGCAGGGGGAAACATGAGCAAAGAGCAGCAAATAATAACCTGGGGTAAGGTGAGGAGCAAAGCAGGAGGACACACTGAGCTTACCTGGGAATGTGTTGGGAATGGGATAAAGTACAGTCTGACTTCATAGGATCACTAGGTTGGAGGAGACCTCTAAGATCATCAAGTCCAACCATTAACCTGTCACTGCTGGAACCCCTAAACCAGATCCTCCAGAATCAGATCCAGATACCTCTTCAACACCTCCAGGGATGGTGACTCCACCACCTCCCTGGGCACATCCCAGTGCCTCAACTTTGCCCCATCCTGTGGCAGCACAGCCAGAACATCAGTGCCCAACAGTGAGCTCAGACCTGTCTCCACTTCAGTGCCTACCAACCATTCCACACTTGGCCACACAGGCAGTGAACTGTGAATTCTGCTCTTTAGCCAAGCTCTGCTGGTTCTGTCGTTACCTCCTCGGGTGTTTCATCTGCCCAGTGAGCAGACACTGCTTCTGCAGGGAGCAGGTTTGGTGCAGAGCAAGGGCAGTGCCAGGCACACAGGCCCAGAGTCTGGACTGGGGTCATCATGAAAATTTGATGCCCACATTAGCCCCACATGAACCCACTTTGCATAGCTAACGAGCTCCTCCAAGCAACCCCAGTGATCTCCTACCAGAGTGTTCCCCCACGGTACAGAGCTGCACATCAATATTTCAGCAAACAAGATTAAAATTCCACAATGCACTTTCTCAGCCCAAAGGTATCATCTGCACCTAGATAACAAAAGCCATAAAAACATCCTGAACTCTAAAAGTTTCATTAGTTTGCAAAGTGAGAGTTGAGTCACAATCATTCTGAGGCAAATGTAACATGGCAAAAATTACCAGAGCTTTGCCACCCCTTTTTATTAACACTACTTGATCAAATGTGAGCGGGATCGTGTTAAAACTATTACATTAATATTCCTCAGAGACTTGTACTACAATTTTAGCTTCTCTTTCTCGCTCTCCCTCGTTTTGCCCTGTGAGTCAACATTGGAGGATGACTGGCAATCAGCTCCTGCAATTATCTTTCTCCCTAGATCTGAATTGTTAACCGTGGCTTCCACTAATAGAACTGCAAATGAATAGTATCCTTTTCACTTGTATTTACTGGATGAACATTGTGCTCAATGACTCTTGTGCTCCAGGCACGATGCTAAACAGAGGGCAAAAAGGACAAGTTTTATTTCTATTAGCTTCCCTAATGGCTACAGTGGAAATAAAGGCAGGACAAGGACCACAGGGCCAGCCAAGCACACCCAAGGTGAGCAGAAGTGACTGTGAGTGGGTGGCAGAGGCTTCCCCATTTGGAGAATTCTTAAAATCCCAGGATGGTTTGGGTTGGGAGGGACCTTAGAGCTCATCCAGTCCCACCTGCCACTAGAACAGGTTCCTCCAAGCTCTTCCATCCTCTTGCTGGGACACTCCACGGTCAACAGAAAGATAATGGCACATGTAGAACAAAAGACTTTGTGTGTGCATTCTGGATCTTCTTTGCCAGTTTGCCTAGAGATGCTTTTAATCATTAGCTTACAGAGTAAATGCCTTTCAATTCCAACTCTGCCAAGTGCTGTTCTGCCCTGCTACACGTGGTCATTTATCTAGGGAGCAAAACAGGGATGTGCCAGAGTCCTGGGACTGTCCTCCAGTCTAAAAGAAAGCTCAGACTTACAGACAGTTCTGATTTCTTTAGGACTCTTGCAGGCTCTCCAGGAGTTACACGTCCTACCTCAGCTTTAAAGCTTTGTTCATCCTGACTCCTGCAGGAAAAGCAAACCACAGGTCTCATCCAGCATGGGAACCTTGAGCCTACACCTAGAAATTCCAGGTGCTGTTTATTTTGGTGCTTTTCCAAAGGAAGAGCTCAGTGTGGAGATGTCCTTGTGCAACTGTGTGTGTTCTAAGGTCAAACAAGTGCATCATTTGGTACCTGAGCACCCAAGGGAAAACTTGTCCCCTCGATCCGCTCGACTTTGTCTGCTCTTCCAAAATGTGATGCTTTTCATACTGCTTGGACAGCATTATTCCTCTTCCTAAAACACCCTGCTCCTTCCTGTGCTTCCTAAATTTAAGCAAATCAAATCTGAAAGCAAAATATGCTTTTCATTTCCATCAAAACTTTCAGCAGAGGAAAAATAATTTCCTTTTTCCCACCTCCCTTCAGTCTTTGATAGGCTCTAATCAACATTCCACATACTAAACTCTTTTGAAAACCCAACGTGGAATTGGGAGATTTGACATACTCAAGTCTCCTTTGCTTTCAGCAGGTGTTATCCAGAAGATACTTCTCACTGCTAGAAGTGCTGGACATGGGCAGAGTTCTGAGCCTGAACTGCTGAAATAATTCAAGATTCCATGGCAGATCTACGGCCAGAAAAGGTGTTTCTTCTCCCAGGACCAATGGCTTGGGCTCACCAACCTAATGACACCAACAAAACCATTCCAGTATGAAATTAAACTCGGTGTAAACTTCCTTTTCATGGGCTACTTAATAGGAAAGGCTTCAAAAACTGAAGATTATAGGCACAGTTTTAAGTTGTGAGTTCCCATTTCCACATCTAACCAGAATGATAAAATGCAGTCACAGTTCGTTGTCTCTGTGAATCCTGGTTGCTGTTTCCAAGGCAGATTTCCCAAATACCTCTGAGAACACTCAGATCTGACCCCTGTTCCAACCTGGCTGAGCAGCTCATGGCAGAGCTCAGCAATTCCCAACTCCCTCTGTACTTGCTACCTACAAACAGGCCTAAAAGCTCATTTCTCCCACACATCTGCATGGGAGTTGCTGAGCTTCTTCTCCAAACGAGATGGACTCAGTGAAAGCAAATAAAGATGCTGCTTAGACAAATACTCTCTTTTCTCCAGCTTTGGTCTGCTTCAAATGTGCTTCAAGAAGCCTCACAATGAGGAGCTCCTACAAACTCTGCTCCAACAAGCTCCATCTGCTGGTCCTGAGTCAGTACTAAGCTCAGACACAGCTCATCAAGGATGTCACAACATGATTGAATTCTTCTTCTCTTGCTTCTGATGCCCCCAGAGTGGCCCCAGGCTCCTGCAACCAACTCTCAGTGGCAAAACATCACGGGAAGTTGTCATGGGAAAGCTTGAAAGACCTGCAAACTTCCCATAGACACATGTCTGACAGCACTGAAAGCAAGAGGAGATTTGGAAGACCAAGATGATTCTCCTAGCTGTTTCTCCAGCAGGTTTCAGACACACATGGAGTGATTCCAAACCCCAGAGACAACCACCCCAGGGCAGGGATGGCTCTTACTGCCAGGGGCACAGGAATGTTCCTTCAGCTTCAGATGTGAAACCAATACCTGACACCAAAGCTTCAAACAAACTTAGAATTCTGAAGCAAAACCACTCGAGTTCAGTGTTGAACACTTTGTTATTCACTGCTCAGGTTTCGTCCTGCCTCTTCATCATGGTAATTATTGTCTTGCTTTGCTTATTTTCCATCTATTGCTGAGCCACTAAATTATTGTGCACTAGAGCATTCATAGCAGAAATCGGGAGAAAAAGACAAGTGGGTACAGCTCAAGGAGGGAAAATGTTTTGTGGGAGATGAGACCACTTAAATACAGGTTGTTTTTTTCAGAAATAATTCAATTTATTAAATTACCACCACTCAGAACAGCATTTCTCTGATGACTGCACAAACACTTCCTAACTCCCCTTTCTATGCTTGGCTCATACTGATTGTTTTGGGGCAGTGACCTCGTGGGGATTTGGGCTGAAAAACAGAGTGTGATCACTGGACTCAGAGTTATAGAAGAGCCTTAAGACTCTGAGCTTTCTTGTACTTTTTGAGAAGCTTTTTGACAGTCCCTGCAAACATCCAGAGCTAAGTGGGCTCAGCTCAGGACTGAAGAACACAGAACCTCACCCACAGCTCCAGCCCTGTGGTCACTCCTGAGCCCTTGGAGGACACTCCAGAGCCACTTCCATCCTCTCCCTGGGAGCACTTGGTGT
>NW_008652790.1:0-2094 GCF_000695815.1 Acanthisitta chloris
CCAGGTAACAAGAGATAGGACAAGAGGTCATAGTCTCAAACTGCACCAGGGGAGATTCAGGTGAGAAATTAGTAAGAATTTCTTCACAGAAAAGGTGATTAAACACTGGAATGGTCTGCTCAAAGAGGTGACAGAGTCACTGTCTTTGGAGGTGTTTAAGAAAAGACTGGTCATGGTACTTAGTGCCATGTTCGTGTTGAGATGGTGTTTGGTCAAAGGTTGGACTCAATCTCAGAGGTCTTTTCCAACCTAATTGATTCTGTGTGATTCTGTGACCCTTTATGATAGATGTAATAGTGCACAAAAGTACAGTAAATCATTGGAATTTCTGCATTTCTTGGGAAATGCTTGATGGCAGTCTTCCTTTCAGATTTGTTTATTTTAGACAGTGACAAATCCACTAGAACACATATGATGATGAGGGATTTCCACTTAGTTGGGTGACTCATTTTCACACAAATATGCCCACTGAGAGGCAGTCTTTAGCGAAAATCCAATCAAGTGCTCAGAAGACTGACAATTCTTAAATTTCATTCATGCGAGATTTTTAGATCTGTTCATTTGGATTTTCTTTATAAGTAATTCACATAAGGAGGGAATGACAGGGAATCCTATATTTTAATGCCTGAAATATTTTGAATTGGTGCTCTGTCTTGAGCAGTCACATCAGTGTCTGCAACATTCTACAAATAACAGCAAACAATGTATTAAGTAAACAGGTTTGAGACTGTGGAAGGGAAAAACTATTAACAGACATTTTGGCTCATTTGTTCTGCATATTTACTAATTTTTGTAGCCATAGGGCTTTGCATTTACACTCCAGACTCATAAATGCAGTAAAACATAGGAAAATATTCTTATTTTTAATGTATTGATTTATACTTTGCAGTAAGGAATGGCTGACATGACTAATGGTATGGAGAGAACTTATGGTTTTTGATTGAATTCATATTGCTTCCAAATAAGATTCTGAGTTTTTTGCTGGCTGTGTGCAAATCAGAGAAGCAGAGGTAAATCTGCAATGAGGGATCTGGGTTTGTGTAGGAAAGGTTCAGCCTGGCATAGGCTGTACAGCTGGAGTTTTAATCAGTTTATCTGATTCTGTGTTTTCATGCTGTACACTTGCATCTGATAAAGTAAAAAGCAGACATGTACACATTCAGAAGAATATGCAAAATTATGTCATGATTCCTGCAGTAATACTGCTATACCTGCACTTTGCTCACAGCACAATTTGCTGGACAAGATAATATCTTTTATTACACCTGCTAGCATAGTTGGAGAAACCAGGTAAGTCTTCTAATATGCCAACATTTTTAGTGGTGAAGAACTGAAGAAGCGGCTAGTGTCCCTCAACTTCTGCATTTTTTACTAATAAGATGCTTTGCACAAATTAGCTACCTCACCAAACAGCTTTGCTTCACTGTCAGTTTTGTCAGCTGCCAGTGACCCAAAGGAGACATCATGGCCATCTGCAGTTGCTGAGAAATTCTAGGACATCTCTAATTTTTTTTTACCTAATACTTTCCCTGAACTTCCATTCAAGTAAAATCCAAAGAATAAATCATATCAGCGTAATCCTATCCAGTGGCATTTTGTTCATCAGGCCTTGGAGATTAAGGATATGCCTGTGAAGTCCTTTCCTGGCCGAGATAAGTATACACTTCTGCTTTAAGCTGTACTCAGGCCAGCTCTGTTTAGCTGCAGTTAAGAATTACTTTGTGTTCAAACTCATATGGGATGGCCTCTCAGCAAGAATTATTTCTCAAGTATTACACAGCATTAGGCAAACTATGCAACTTTTGATCTGGAGCTAATTCACATTCAGATGACTTAAAACATAAAGCAGATGAAGTCACATCCATGTGGAAGATGCAATACAAATTAAAACTGTTCTTACACAACATAGACAATGGCCCACAGACAGCATAAAGTCAGTCCTCACTGTGCCAAAGGGACTGGGGACATGCATTTGGGCTATTTGCAGACACAGCCCCTGGAGGTGGGTGGCAGGAATTCCTCTACTATTCTTCCTGCACCTCTAGAGGGTGCAGGGCCCAGAACTGCACACAGCATTCAACGTGTGGCCTCACC
>NW_008652791.1:0-800 GCF_000695815.1 Acanthisitta chloris
GGAGCAGTCTAAGGGCTGGAGGCACTCAAGCAGTGTGGGGTGGGCTGAGGGATGACTGTTCTGGGTGCAGTCTGAAAAATCGTCGAATCATCAAGGCGGGAGAAGACCTTAGATTGTAGAGTCCAACCATTATCCTGCTACTCTGCTGTAACTCTTAAACCATATCCTGCAGTGTTAGATCTAGATGCCTCTTAAATACTTCCAGGGATGGTGACTCCACTACCTCCCTGGACAGTCTATGCCAGTGCCAGACCACCCTAACAGGAGCAAATTTTTTCCTAACATCTAATTTGAATCTCTCCTGTCCTAGTTTAAGGTCTTTCCCTCTAGTCCTCTCCCTGCAGGCATGGCAGAAGGTACTAAACTGACATTCTGTAGTGCTGTTTTCCCTAACTGATGCCTGTTTTGGTTCTGGTGCCTGTTTTCAATAAACCAGCTTTGCCAGAAGCAGCTCAGGTAGCATCTGACATGAGAACAGCTTGTGTCGCAGGCCATGAGCAAACCATGCCATCTCCAAGGCATCTGAGATTCCAACTTGTTAACAAAAAGCTTTGCAATCCCTTAACTTAAGCTTCCTGAACCTGTCAGGATTCTCTTGATACTGAGAAGTAGACTGAAAGCAGGAATTGAACAGTTAAAGCTGAAAGCATAAAGAATAACTTTACTAATAGCATTATTTCAGCTGAATTACCAAAATAGCAAGGATCACGTAGTATAGATAAGGAGTTTCACTGATGGTGCTGTTTTGGCTGGGTTGGCGAAACGATGCACCGTATCTATAAGGCAGTAGAACTAACTAG
>NW_008652792.1:0-237 GCF_000695815.1 Acanthisitta chloris
TCAGCGACAAGTACCGGTTCCTCTACTGCTACGTGCCCAAGGTGGCCTGCTCCAACTGGAAGCGCGTCCTGAAGGTGCTGGACGGGGCGCTGGAGAGCGTGGACGTGCAGGGCAAGATGGACCACAAGAGCGACCTGGTGTTCCTGGGGGATATGAAGCCGGAGGAGATCAGCTACCGCCTGAAGCACTACTACAAGTTCGTCTTCGTGCGGAACCCCGTGGAGAGGCTGGGCTCGG
>NW_008652792.1:264-5396 GCF_000695815.1 Acanthisitta chloris
CAGAAGTACGGAGCGGAGATCATCCGGCGGTACAGGAAGAACGGGGCCAACTCGGCGGGCGACGACGTGACCTTCTCCGAGTTCCTGCGGTACCTGCTGGACGAGGATGTGGAAAGGATGAACGAGCACTGGATGCCCATCTACAACCTGTGCCAGCCCTGCGCCGTCAGGTACGACTTCATCGGCTCCTATGGCTCCTATGAGCGGCTGCACGCGGATGCCAACCACGTCCTGGAGCGCATCCAGTCGCCCTCCTTCGTCCGCTTCCCGGAGCGCCAGGCCTGGTACAAACCGGTGACGGCCGAGACGCTCCACTACTACCTGTGCAACACCCAGAGCCGCCTGATCAAAGAGCTCTTGCCAAAGTACATCCTGGATTTCTCCCTCTTTGCCTATCCCCTTCCCAACATCACCAGCGAGTTCTGCAGGCAGTGATCCTGTCGGGATCCGGTGTGAATTCCAGCTTGGCTGCGAGGATTTACCGACACAGCCATTGCTGTAGGACCTCTGACTCTCTCTTCTATGCATTACTCCCTAATTTTATACTTTGCAAACACTGTTTATATTAAATATTCTATATTGCCTTTGCTACTCGAGTACTTTTTGTACTGTTCTGGTTTTACCCTGTACATTCGCCGCTGACTCAAGCACAGTAGCTTTTGTATATCTATTTTGCTCTAAAGCCTTTTTTTATGGCATGACATGGAAAACACTTGTAAGAAATCTGAGAAATTGCTATATTTTAAGTATTTTTTCTCCTTTTTCGGTGTTCTCTATGAAATGGGATGTGGTTGAACCTCAATCGTAACATAGTGGTTGAGATGCTAAAAATTTGTGCTGTTAAACTCATCCTGGGTCAGACAGGAGATTGTTTTCTGGATGTAAAAATGGGTTTTCTAAACCAGGCCCTATTTATCCTCTATTTTCTCATTGTAGATGGTGCTTAAATGAGGCTGGTCTTTTTTTCTGTGTCAGTAGTACCTCTGATTTTTATTATTATTATTATTATTTACCACTGAACTATAACTAGGGATAGGATAATACTCATTTTTCTGTGATTTTACGGTTTGAAAGTACCAACCATTTCCCCAACATAATGTATCAGATGCAATATGAATCCATCACACTCTGCTCTCCCTTTGAATTAAAGCAATACAGACTTGGGATAAGATCAAAGTCCATCCTGGTCCTTAGGATGGGAAACAGTCCCATGGGCAGTGTGGAAACCACCATGGAAAAATCCTTTCTCCTGCCATGTTTGAAACAATGGTGATTTGGGGACTTTGGGGTTTAGTCCTCCTTTTATAGCACACCCTTTTTGTAGCTCTTGTATTTGATCACGGCTCTGAAATTGTGAAAGTTTGGGAGCTGAGGCAGGATGTTGTTCCTAGGAGGCTGTGCCCTCCTTTCTAATAAAGTTTTGATACAAATTAGCCTGTTAGTGTTTTTCCTTGGGATTTGTGTCCTTGCAGATGCCTCTGGCCCTGGGGCTGAGCCATAGCTGAAGGTGTGATGAAGTGGCTGTTCCTGTCGTGATTAATTAGTGTGTTAATTGCCGGAGCAGCTGTACAAGTGGAGAAGGGACACATCAGAGCCAAACACCAAGACAGGTGACACAGGGAGAGGGGATGAAAAGCCCCCAGATGTGCCCCTAACTGCTGTGGAGTTGGTACAAAGCTGTGGGGGTGGGTTACGGATGCTGAGCAGAGCTGGCAGCTTCCTGGGGTTCAGCTCTTAATTTTCCTTCCCCCTTTTTAAGGTGTTTTCTTCAGGATTTGTAAGGCTGTGAGGAGGCCGTGGAGCCACATCCATCCTGCTGTTGGAGTCAGTAGCCAAGGACAGTTTGGGCTGAGGGATTTTTAGCTTGGCTGAGGGGGATCATATCTGGGCACGAGAGCGATGACTGGTACATTCGTGGATTTGACCCCCTGGCTGTGTCCTGAATCTGCAACTGACACTCCTGGACAAAAATGAGTTGGAAATTTGCTTTGCTCTCCTTGTACCAGCAACATTCCTGTCCATCCCTGAGGATTTTGGTGCCAGCATAGGGATGCTTGGTGCCCAGTGCTGGAAGAGCTGGAGATCTGTCCTGCCCTCCAGCCAAAGGCACCAGATCCAGCTGGGAATCAGATTATATTTAGCAAAACAGATGCTCCAGGGGAGTTGGCTGAGCTGTAATTAATCCCAACCTCCAGGTCTCCCTAACTAGGAATAAACTGGTGAGACTTCGGTATCTTTGTTCTGGGAAGCTGAGGGAACATTTTCTGCTTGTTTGGTGATTGGGTTTTTAATTAAATGTTTATTTCTCAGTAATTTTAAAGGTTTATGCTGCTTGTTTGTTTATCTGCTGCAGCTTCTGTTCTCTATATTAAATTTCTGTCTCTGATCTAATTTATTGCACAGAGAAGGATTTTGCTTCTCTCTGACTCTCTCACTTCTTTTCTGGCTATCACCTTTTTCTGTTCCAATAAAGCAAACAGGTTCCCACCTCCTTGTACCCTCCTGTGAGGAGGATTTTAATGCAGGTGGAACCTTGTGGCTTTGGCAGAACTTTGCCTGCAAGTCAACAAATATGAAAAATCCATCAGGATTCTGTTAGTGGGGCTTTATTTTATCCATGGCCAGTGGGACAATTCCCTGAGGAAGCTTTGGACAAGTGGCAAGGAAAATAAAAGTCACCTCCCTCAGCAGTTGTATCATTTCTTTTCCATGTCAGGTGTTTCTCCAGGGTGGAATAAATCAGGAGGAAATTCCATAGCTGACAGCAGGTGCTGGAGGTGAGAGATGCCAAGCAGGGTCCAACTATCCTCTGGAGCACAGGGAAAGTGGCTGTGGGAGCAGGGAGGAGGAGATTCACAGCAGCTCAGGTACAAACCAGGAGGAAAACACGAAGGCTCATTGCTCACCTGGCAAAGGGCCAGGCAGGGGAAGCAGCAGAGGCTTGAGATTTAAAATGTAAAAATACAACAAATGCCTTTCAATATCTGGATCCCCATGATCCTTACTTATCCCACTGTATCCATCCCTCTTTCCAGCACTCATTAGCAAGTTCAAATGGATGTTAAGCTGATGAGGGCCCAGCAAGCCTGACCTTTGGGGCAAATCCCAGAATCCCAGACTGGTTTGGGTGGGAAAGGATCATAAAACCATCCAGTTCCCCCCCCTGCCATGGTCAGGGACACCTTCCACTAGCCCAGGTTGCTTCAAGCCCCATCCAGAATCAAACTGTTCTCTGGGATCATAGGGGTGGGAGGCATTTTGGGGCTGGGGGCTTTGAAGGAATCTTGTGCTGAGCTGAGCCACTGGGGACAAGGAGCTGAGGACGCTCAGGACAGCCACAAAAACCTCTGGTTTGTGGCAGAGCCCGGCCAGGAGGGCAGTGCTGGGGCTTTTCCCTGCTGTGTGCTCACAAAGAGCTCCCTGGAGCCAGGACTGGCTCTGGCAGCAGATTCCCGGCGCTGACAGGATGATGCTGCAAAGGCACAAAGTCCCTGCACAGCACCACAGCTGCCCCAGGCACTCGGCACCGCGCTGGAGGCTTCCCTGGAGCAGCTCTGCGGGAATCCACCCTCAGCCAGCTGACTTCAGACAATTCCTGCAATAAAATTCCTTTAAAAAAGTCTTGCGAGCCCTGCAGCATGTTTTACTGGATCTTTGAAGAGCTGCAGGGGCCCTGTGCAGTGGGTTGGGGCAGCTGCCTCGGTGGGGACGCAGCACAGTCCCACGGCACATCCTGCACTGTCACATCGCTCCAGGCTGGGATGTTCCTGCTCACCCCATCCCTGCCCCCCCCCCGATCTCCCAGGGCTCGGATCCACCTGGTTGCACAGTGTTTGACACCTCCCCATCCCCTTCCCTTGGCTCCCAATTCCAAACCTGCTCTGTCAGTGTTGTTTTTCCAGGGGGGGCTCTGCCAGCTGCTCCCTCCCATCCACACACAGCCCCCGAGGGCTCCGCAGTGTTCCTCATCCCACAGGGACTGCTGGCAGGAAGCAATCTGGCAGACAACATGTTTAGAGGAGACTAATGTCTCGGAGCCACCGAACCATTTAATTGCCAATAAACACAGCCCACATGTAAATAATTATGGAGACCCAGGAACTGTGTCGTCTTCAGTGGAAGGAAGGAGCTGGCAGCCTGGAAACACCCCGAGGCAAGGGGATAAATTAAGATTTCTTGTTAATAGAGGAGGGATGAGCATCAGTAAACCTGCCTGGATATCTCCAGGCATTGCTTCAGGGCTGGGGTGGCCTGGGAGGTGACAGTCCCTGCCAGGGTGGGAAGGTCCAGGCGGGGCCCTGGGCTGAGTTTGAGGGTAAGTCTTAAAAATTCATCCATTTGCTTCTCCAGGCTCTTGTTGCAGCCAAGTGGGATTATTGCAATACCTTTTTTTATTTTTGCCATGCTTGTGGGATGAAGAGCTGCAAGGATCCTAGTCCAGAACTCTGGAGCTTTATCAGCATCAGACAGACACTCAGCAACACAGACTTTCCCTTCAGAGCCTTGGTAGAACCTGCAGAGACTTTTTGTCCCTCTGCCAGGGCAGTTCGTTGCATCCCACCCCCAGCCATGGGCAGGGATAGATTCCACTGGCCCAGGTTGCTCCAAGCCCCATCCAACCTGGCCTGGAACACTCCCAGGGATGGAGCAGCCACAGCTCCTCTGGGCAACCTGTGCCAGTGCCTCAGCACCCTCACAGGGAAGAGTTCCTTCCCCATATCCCATGTATTCCTGCCCTCTGGCAGTGTGAAGCCATGCTCCTTGTCCTCTCATTCCAGGCCCTTGTCCAAAGTCCCTCTCCAGCTCTCCTGCCCTTTCAGCACTGGAAGGAGCTGTAAGGTCTCCCCAGAGCCTTCTCTTCTCCAGGCTGAACAGCCCTGAGTCTCTCAGCCTCTGCACAGCAGAGGTGCTCCAGTTCTCCAACCATCTCCATGGCCTTGTCTGGACTCACTCCAGCAGGTCTAAGGTCTCCCTGGAGCCTCGGGCAGTCCCCACCACTATGCTTTACCTCCTGAGGTTGCCCAGGTGCTGTTCCTGGAGCAAGAGGGATGTCACCAGGCAGAGCCCTTGCTGCCACCACCTCTGGAGCTGCCTCAGTCGAGAAATTTGGCTTTTACCTGAGGGGGGCTGGG
>NW_008652793.1:0-5356 GCF_000695815.1 Acanthisitta chloris
GACTGCAGCTCCCTACCTCCCTGAGTCCCGAGAGCCCAAAGGGAAGTCCCCCCAGTGGCTGAGGTCTTTTGTCTCTCTTAAGTATCCAACCATCAATGTCCTCTGATAACATGTATGGGGGAAAATTCCTTAAAGCAACAGAGGAGCCCCTACAAAACCCTAACAGTCCTGAATTTGTCAGAAAAGCCATCAAATTAGATGAGAGAAAAGGCTGTCCATGAAAAATTCACTGGCATTTTCATCACAGCCTTCATTGTCACTGTTGCATTTAACTCCAAAAGGCCTGCCTGCTCTCCTACCTTTGAAAAGAGTTTAATCCAAAACATTGTGTTATTTATAGTTGTACAATAAAGAAGGAATGTCTGTGAAGTCCCGCAGGAGATGTGAATTGTTACAGTTCCTTTAAGCAGCCATGGTAACTAAGGATGTGCCAAAATATCCAACTTTTAACTGTCCATTGCCACGTGCATTTTGGATTCTTTGCTCCTCCAAAGTTTGCCCAGTCATTCTGAAAGTTAACGTGCCCGTGGTAGAAAGGATTTCATAAAAGGTTGAGGATCAAGTGATGGCTCCAGCATTCTCCTGTGACTGATCCTCTTTTGTACAGCCACATAATGCAGAAATCACTTCTACCATGCACATGAGAATCTGTGTAAATCTGAGGCTGGGTTAGGATGTACCAGGTTACCCCTGGCATGGAATCTGTGATGAAAAAGCGTGGTTGCCTTTCTTTTCTGCATTTTTGACATTTTCAAGAGCATGATGCATGCCAGGAATTTCTGTTTTGCCATCTGTCCCAAATGCAGTGGAGAGAAACTTCCATAAAGTTGCTCTCACCTTGTGTTTTCACAGGGTGATCTCTAGCTTTTTGCAGGGTTTCTCTGCAGTAGCAAAGCCCTCTCGGTTTAGCTGAGGCCTGAGACACAGGCACAGTCTCCTTAATGTTCATCTGTATACCGAAGCTATACAGATGAACATGTATTTTACATCTACTGAATAATCATCATTAAGGGCAGATGTACTGGTGGCAAAAGGTACCTTCATGCCAGTTCAGCTGCATCTGTGTCAGGGACCACAGTAATACTATTGTTTTGGCAAAAAGTGCACTCCTCATCAAAACCTCATTACCAGAATAGAAGCCAAGCACGCTGCAACTGTCAGCCTCCTCGCAGCTGATGGGCTCTCCCACTGCCATCTGATGAAGTACAGGAAAAGGAATTATCCCTTTTTTCCTTGTTTCTATTTTGAAAGGATTTGATTAACATTTAAACAGCAAGTTTAGCAGTTGCACTGTGTTGTATATCATGCACATCTGCAACCACCTCCTATGTAAGCCTGTTGACTGTTCAACCTTTTGCCTTTCTTTTTATAGTTCTCTTGGTAGCTTCCTTACCTCATTAGGCTTTTGAATTCTGAAATAAAAACTTGATCCCTGACTCCTCTGTCCTGCATTTGTTTTTAGAGTCCCTTTTGAGGACATTAAATCAAGATCAGAGCCAATAACATTCTGTTTTAGGAGCACAGAGTGACTATTTAAGGTGTTTGGGACCTCCATATGATCGTTTGTCACAACATTATTCCAGTTCAAATGTTTAATTATGGCATATTTTCAAATCCCTTTCCAGAAGCTCTATAAATACCTCAGCAACATCTAAAGACCAGTTTAGCTGCTGACACCTAAAACTGTCTTTTCACACAGACTAGTCTTTGCTTTCTTTCCTGCTAAAGGAGATTCTATTTACATCTGTGTTTTGCATCTGGAAGCCCATAAATGATGGGTCCTTTCTTTGGCTTGTGTTTGCTGGATGCCACAAGGGGCTGAATATTTTGCTTTGTCGTCATGGCCTTGTGGTCTTGCTCTTCTAAGGTGGCAGACAAAGGTCCTCTAAGGCAGATGAAAGTGACAATTGAAGACTTTCCCCATCCAAACTACAGTTGTCCCCATGTTCTTGCCTCTGTTCTCCTCACTTAGGGCAGAGCTTGGCTTCAGTCCCTCATTTCTTCCATCTGCCATGCAGTGCTATCCATGAAACAAGGGCATAGCACACCAGAGGAACACACAGCTACCTGACAGTGCTGCTTTCAGTTACAGAAGAATAAGAGACCATTGGACAAGGATCCCACAGCCTTAAAGCTAGAAAAATGAAACACCTTCTCATTAATGTACACAATGCTACAAGTATGACTGAGGTAAAAGTTTCACTGCAAGTATAAAAATTATCAGACATGGAAAATGGCCACTGTGGTGCTGCCCATCCCTAGCCCTACATGGCTGGACACACCAATTTCCAGGGCTCAGGCTTGGGCCGAGACTGCTCTATCCCCTCAGCAGTGATGTCAAGATATTTTTCCCTGAAAATCAGTGCCATGGGGAGATATTTTGGTGTTCAAAGCAGAGGGACTACCAAATACCATCTCTCTCACTCTCTATCCTATAAAAATGAAATCAAAACCTCAAGCAAAAAACACAAAATGGGAAAGCTTTTATATATTCCCAGCACACTGGGAAAGGAAATTGCAGTGAGGAAGTCTGCATGCTTTGTGGCCTCAGGACATTTCACTCCCTTTGGTCCTTTTCAGATAAGCTCCTGAGGAGGATAGGTCTCTGCCTGCACCTGACCTCTCCACTACCACTGAAAATCTTCAGTTGTTAAAGAAAGAGATGTTAAACCCAACTTCACACACACGAGCTTGGTTAGACTTACTTGTTTTCACTGCTTAGAGTGTGGGAAAGCATCTTAAAAATAGACATTTAACACATTGGATGAGTGATATTTAAAAGATTCTGTGCTAGATGGGGGCAGAATCATATTTATGTATATTGGCAAGTAGTAAATTAATTGAAAAACATTACCTTGGTCTTTATGGAATCATCAGTGGCTTTAGAACTCTCTGGGCCAGTATATTTATTTGCAGAAAATACATTTATTTGGGGAAAAGATTCATAAAACTGTGGGAAAGTTGGAAGATGGGAGTCAAGTCTCCTCAAGCAGAATAACGAAAAACACTACATTTACCCACAAACCAGTGAATTCTTTCAGCTCTGAAATGGTCAGAAAAGGTGGACATTTCTTCTTGCACTTTCTAAGGCCCCAGCTATCCTTTTTGTTTGCTTTTCTTTCACAAGTCCAGAAAATAGCATTTTGTTCAAGTTGAAGGGGTTACTTCGTGCACAAAATAATGCCTTCTCTTGGGGTTGACTTTTTTTCCTCCCAGAAGAAATGAATTTGAAATCTTTCATAATTTAGTTCACTTCAGAGAGATTTTTTTGCTTGGTTTGGCCAATGTACTAAAAAAATCATATTTATTTTCTTAGTCCTAAGCAGCATCCAGTCAGCTCTTCTGAAATGCGCTTTACCTAGTGCCACAGAACCTATAAGCACTTACCCAACCCCTACTGAAAAAATAAAATTAAAAAACCCCCAAACCCTCCTACTTCTAGGAAAATGTCAAGCTGCTCTGCTTAAAACTTTGGTGGTAGCTAACAGGATGATACCAAAGCTTCACGCCCACCCTACACCAGTTCCTCAAATGTTTTAAGGTAGGTTTCAAAGCTTAGTGTGTGGGCAGGTCCCACTGAAGTCACACTGCTTTATTTTGTAATTTTTAAGATAGTTTTACACAGCTGTCTGAGACTCTAATGCCAAGTTTCCTCCTAGCTGGATGACTTGGGCCTGCTTCTGGTCTGTTCTTACTTTCTAGTAACTTGCTGTGATTTTTATGGTCGAGCAGGTTGCACCTGGCAGGTGGAACACATCATCCCACAGATTTTAGAACATGAGAGAGGTGTTTGTGCTGAACTACAGAATAAAGAGCAAAAATAATCCTTGCTAGAAAGCCAAAATATGAATGCGTTGGAGTTAAGGATGACACCATCTTCTGGCCCTTTTTCGACTTGCTCTGTTCCAAGACCACCCACTTTCAATTCTTAGTCTACATGATTGGCTAGCACCCATCAGACTTGCTTTTTTGTGCTTTACATCCCATCAAAAAGTGTCTTTCCAACTTGATGTCACTGCATCAGCATACATTAGCATGCTCCTTAGCATACTGCGGTGACTTTGGTATGTACAGTTGCCTGATTGCAATTAAAAGTAATTTATATTTCTGCTTAAGCACATTCAATATATGATACAATCAAGATTCCAAATCCTGTGGTGACTTTCAAATAACTCCAAGTTATTTTACTGCTTGAGAGTTCCCAGGACTGAGGCCTGGATACATACATAATCACTGAAACTGCAAACACAGACCTGAAATACTGTCTAGAAGTTTTGTTGCTTTTTTTGTATTATTTAATGTAACTCTGTATTCAGAGCACATACAATTTTGTAGGATTAAACCTCCTGAAGCTGCTGACTGAAGAGGGGATTTTTCATCTTATCCTGTTGACTATTTGTTGAAAGTTTTAAATTATAGACAGACAAGATCTGGACCAAAGTTATTTTTAATTTAAAAAAAATTATCAAATTTTCTACTGGATATTCACTATAGAAATAAGCTTCTAAGAATTCAGGCTAGAGTTGGGGAAGAACACTTTCCTATTCAGTCTAACCTCCCCTTATTCAATCTTCTTTTAACACTAGCAATGCTGGGAGGAATTTGGTAAAGCCATGTATCTTTATCCAGCTGAGAGTTTAAGTCTGAAGGACAGAACAGAATGTCTTCCCTTTCAATGAGATGCATGCAACACCTACCTATGAGCTGTGAAATTATTTTTCAGCCAGCCTTGAAAACATATAATGGCAGCCTGTTAAGGAAGGTTTTTCTCAACAGTAGTGTGAGGAAATAGTGAAGACACAGGGCTTCAAATCACAGTTTTTATTGCTCAGGTATATAAACAAACACAGCTTAGGTCCATATGCTGCACTCAGCCCTGGCGCCTTCCATGGTGGAGTCAGTTATCCAATGATATAGAGTTCAAGTTCAAACAGATTACCCAGAGAGACTGTGGCTGGTTGGACAGGTGCCCCTGGAAGATGTCCCTGACCATGGCAGGGAGTGGAACTGGATGAGCTTTAAAGACTCTTCCAACCCAAACCATTCTGTGATTCCACAAAAGCAATGTTTAAGGCTGCTTGCAGGCTTGATTTAAAGGAGCTATTGGGCAAATTAAGAAAAGCAGCATTTTACATATGTATTCCCCCTGAAATCCATTAGAGATCTGCTTAGCCACTTGGATCCTCACAAATCTATGGGACCAGATGGGATCCATCCCAGAGTGATGAGGGAACTGGCGGAAAGGTTTGCCAAGCCTCTCTCCATCATTTACCTGCAGTCCTGGCTCACTGGGGAGGTCCCAGATGATTGGAAGTTGGTGACTGTCATGCCAATACACAAAAAGGGTTGCAAGGAG
>NW_008652794.1:0-2923 GCF_000695815.1 Acanthisitta chloris
GCTGATTCTATGATTCTATGATTCAGTTGGCCTCATATAGCTGGATTTTCAAAAACTGTTTTACAAAGTTCCACACTGAAGCTATTTAAAGGTATCTTGAAGAAATCTCAAGGATAGAATGGAAAGGATAGAAAGAAAAGGGGTAGCTTAATGATGACTTCTTAGGATGGAATACTGAAGGGCTCACCTAAGAACCAGTGCTGAGATCAGACATTTTCAATGTCTTCATCAATTCCTTGGAAAAAGAACACTGAAATCTCTAAAATGGTTGAGGTAATTGGAATGTTTCCAGTAGCAAAATGCCAGCCTGATGACAAGAAACTTGTAAAACTGTGTATGTGGTGGGAGTGAGGACAGATGAGCTTCAGGGTAGAAAAATATATGTTATGCATTTAGGAGGGAAAAATCTAATCCACATGTACATTATGTTGAACTTGGAGCCTGCAGTTATAATTCAAGAGGGGTGTTGGAGTCGTCACTGACAATTTACTGAAACTGTTTTTCACTGGCTGCCTCACATTTAGCCAACAGAATGTGGGGAATCATCATGAAGGAATAAGACTTTTGGCCCTAATAAAGATTTTGCACAACTGCAACCATCTAAAGTACAGTCTACAGTCCTATACACTGGAACTCAGGGCATAGTAGAGCTGGACAATGTTTAGCAAAAGTCAAGTGAATAAGTGCAGAGACTGGGCCTTCAGTTTGGAGATGGGGAGGTTATTGAGAGGTAACCTCTGAAACTCACCATAGGCAGCTGTTGGATGAATAAAGGTGAAGTGCTCTTTACCACAGTGCACAGACAGTTTTTTTCCACCTGTGGGTCACTCTTTGCATCTTTTGCTCCATTCCCTATTTTTTACCTGCTTACCTCAGAGCTCTCAGGAAAAAAAATCCACTTATCAAAACATTTGTTTGTGACTCAGTGCTGTTTTCAAGCACAGATTCAGGGAAGTCAGATCTTTTATTTTCTGCTTTCAGCACAAAGGACTGAGACCAAACAGATCCAGCATTAGGCAGCAGTCTCCACTGGACTCTTAATGCACATGCTGGGTTGGAAGCAGAGGTGGGATCTCCTATGTAAGTCCCTTAGCTCCACAGGATGCATCAGGATTTCCCCAGGGCTGCAGAAGAGAGTATTTCCCCTCTCAGGCAGACACGCTGCAGCATAAACAGGCTGTGATGGAAGCTGGATTGTGGTGAAAACTGTCAAGGTATAGCACAGAAGCTCTTAGGCTCCCAGTAGCTGGACTGAGCTGTTTCCAGTCAGCTGGCTGAGGTTCACATTTTGATGGTTGCCTTCTGGAGACAACTTATCCCTGCAACAGAAATGGTTTTGCTTTTCAATAGCTGTGCTACAGCAGCTCTACCACAAAAAGTAATTGCCTGCCCTGTCCTTTTGTTGCTACTGTGGGCCGTATTTGACTTCAAGGTAATTTGTGTGTTTGCTATTGGATGTGGACCAAAGTTTGCATTTCCTGCAAGGCTGGTGTGCTATCTGTAAAATTTTACACCTCTGGTCAAAACTGTAACAAATTTTTGGATGTAAGAAAGCAAGTTCTGTGTCCAAATGAGGTGTTGAAGTCAACTACAGAAAAACCCACAAGCAATGGTTTATCCAGTTTGAAGCCATTCTGAATGTACTGGGTCCTTGCAAAGATGAGTATCTTTTGTAAGTGAATGGATAGGAGACATTGTTGGAATTAAGCTTAGAGACTGTTGCCTAAGGATGACTGAATTAGCAGGGTTTCTCTGTATTTTAGTCTCCAAATACAGGACATGCAGACAACAGACAGCAGGAAGAGGAAAGCAATCAGGTGATAACACAATCCCCTATTAGCCAAAGCAGCCAAACAACTAAAATCCCATTTGTAAATGCAATTATGTTATGCAACTATGCAAATTAAGTTATGCCAACCTTGACCATCAGCCAGAATCAGAGCCCTTATGAGAAGCCAAGCTTTTGGGCAGATCATCCCCCACGTTGTGTGGCTCTCCAAGTTGTAGAAGAGACCTTAGTCCCTGCTGCAAGATTTCTTTTTCCTTCTGTCTGGATACATTTACCTTTTTCTTGCTGTAACCTCGATTTGTACCTGTACTCCAGATAGGGCACGGCAGAGAGGAAGATGAACAGACCTGCAAGAATGCTGAGGCTTTTTGCAGTATCATGACCTCAGCCAAGGATGACGACAGCCTTTCGAAAACTGCTGGGTACTCGTTCATAAATCGACACTATTGCATTAATGAAGGAATTCCAGTTTAGTCCTCAGTGGCTCCATAAAATCATTAACAGTAGCACAGTACATAGAAAAAAAATTCCAAAGCCCTGTGTATATGACCAAAAATTAAGAGAAGCAAAATAGTTAAAAAGGAACTAAATCAAACAAATTACATCTACTTGAGAACCAGTCACCAATTCCATAGCTGGAAAATGCCGAAGTGGCTAGATTTAATATTTTTCTGAAGCATTTGGTTAGTTTATAAGAGTAGCTCACCTGCTTCTTCAATGTGGTTTTAAACCATTAAGCAACTATTCTGCATATATTATCCTCTAAAAATCTATTGGGATTCTTTTATTGCAGGATGCAAACTTTTACACATTCAGTATGCAGAGGTCTTGGACTACACAAAGTCTCTTCCCTTTATCATACTACTTTTTCTTCTCCTCCAAACCCTTTAAGCTGTGCTGCAGATTACATTTTTTGCTCTGATAACCTTGAGAGGTGCTGTTAGGTGACTAATGAATTAAAACAGGGAAGATAAAGATGTGTGTATTCCTGAGAGTATCCTCAAGACATTCCTTCTGAGATAGTATCTAAGAGGAATGAATGCCTTGGTCACACAAAGCACCCAAGCATCTCAGATGTAACTGGTACACAATAAAACCCTGAGAAGCAATGATTTATTAAAGGTGCAAGGTCTT
>NW_008652794.1:2957-3244 GCF_000695815.1 Acanthisitta chloris
TGCTTTCATACTGTGTTTACACAAAACCAGGGTGGGATCCGATCAAGTATATCAAGGCAACCATTGCATTTTATGATTTTTTTGTGCGTGTGAAGGTTTGAAAGACCTACAGGAAAACTGTTCATAAGAGCTACTGACCATGTGGGCAGGTGGGGCACAGTTTATCTGGATGCTTCTGACACATGATTTAATACATTTGTATGACCTTCAGTCCAAGGCACAGTGGTTTCTTGCACTTGCCACTGGATATCAAACAACCGAGCCAGGCAAAACGGGATTATTTCCCT
>NW_008652794.1:3263-4593 GCF_000695815.1 Acanthisitta chloris
GAATAACAGGGGATTTATTTATTCTCTCTGCCTGAATGATTTGCTGTTAATAGCTGCAGCTGTCACAGATAGGCATATAAATGGGCTTGGAAGTTCAAGAGCCTTCATGCTGGAATGCCTCGCTTAAGCAAGCATGCGAGCTGTGATCCGCTCCTGCTGACACAAACTGCAGGAAGGAAAACTTGTAAAAAGTTGTTTTGCTATTAGAGTTCCTTTGGTTGTTTGCTAGAGTTATCAAGGGGCTTCTTTTACTTTACTCAGCGTTCAATCTCCTAACAGGGTTGGTGTCAAGGAACAAAGCATCGCTTTGGCGCTACTCTGCTGAGCTTTGGAGCTACTCAACTGAGCTCTGGGAGCTACTAGCCAGCTTGAGATGCCCTAGAAACAAGGTGAGCAGCAACAAAATAAGAACCACAGTGCAACCATCACAAAGAACAGGTGGATTTCCAAATGAATCAATGTCTGGTGACCTCGTAAGTCTGGGTGATCTTGCTGTTGAGACATGATAAATGTTTGAGGTGCACCGACTGCAGTTTCTGGCACTGATTTCCTGTATACATGACCCTGAGTAACTTAGGTATGCACATATAGCTTTGGCTGTAATCCTGCCCAAAGTACCTCAGCTATTCTTAATGGCTGTGCTGGGATTGCTTATTGGAGCTATGCCACAGCACAGAAAAAAATGGATGATTCATGGGCCAGAAGACCAAGTCATTTAAAATAAAACTTCAAAGGCATCTGGCTGATTTCTATAATTAGCTGCCTAGGAACAAGAATTTGAACAGCCGGCCTATTAATTAAGAAGTGGGCACCCTCCTGAAAGCATTTAAACCTTCCAGTCAGTTCTGATCAGTTATCTGAAAAGCATCTGATCTCAGGAGAGGACTCTCTGCTTCAGATTACAACTCAAGACAAATGTCCAGACCTTGGGACAAGGTGAGATGTTGCATTAGATTCTGTTGATTAGTTCATGGTAGCTCCTTGCTAAAGAATTTTGTGAACCACCTAATCCTATCTTTGTGCTTTGTAAACGGTTACGGGACAATGACATGATTGTACTGCTCCTCCCCTCTTCTATAAAATGCCATTTTTCTGTCAGGAGCTGTGTTGCAGGAAGAACCACTATGACTTGGGTGTTGGAAAAGTTAGTACAAACCTAAGTGTAACATGTTCGCTCGTGCAGCTACATAAGGTATGGCTGAATTAAGCAGACAAGTAAGCAAACCAAAATAAGACTATATGATGAATTATGGGGCTGCTGCTGACACCAGTTGGCCAAACTCTTAAGTATTCAAGGATGACAGACAAATCTCTGTGCTTACAGGTCACT
>NW_008652794.1:4604-18950 GCF_000695815.1 Acanthisitta chloris
CCTTCTACTGACAGGAAAGCAGAGGCAGCTGTCACATGTCCTGTATTAAAGGTGAAGAAAGATGACACCATTTACCAGGCACATGGATTTGGGATCAGCTTGCTATACATTATTTGAATAAAAACAACAGTCCAGGTTTGTTGTTGGTCTGTGGCCAGTTTAAGGCACTATCCGTTGGTATTGCTTAGCACTTAGTGGAAAAAACCTTGTAACTATTCTTCATTTTGAAATGCTATATTTTGAAAGCCTGTGCAGAATAGTTTAGTTAAAATGTCAACTTGAATGGCAGGATTTATTAAAATACTGTGATTGCAAGGAATTAAGTAAACGAGATATGACTGCACCTATGAAAGATGTCAGAAAATATCTGGATTTTGGAACACTTCAGCGACTGTTTTATCAAGGTTTTCAGTGGACATAACACGAGCGAACAGATAGCTGCCCAACCTGTTAAGGCATTAACGGTAGTTAGTGTAGCAGAACTGTGAGATACCAAATGCAGATATTGCCCATGAAATCCAGGTTGCTTTCATGCCTGTAAAGAGAGGAAATTTGAAGGTGAAAGCTACTCAAGCCAGAAAAAGAAGAGGCCAGCATATCTGTAGATGACTGTATAAACCTTGCCAGACCATTAACAGGCATTGGCAGGGATGGGGAATGTGAAACTGTTTTTAATGGTGGGATTTGGTTGAGGTGGAGCAATGCAAGGCAACTTGGCCTTGACATGTACAAGCACACCCTCTTTTCTAGATTAACGCAACCACAAATAACAGAGGAAACTGGGACATGGACACCACACTTGGGCTGGTATTTAGGACTGCACCTCCATGCCGGACACCACACTTGGGCTTCAGCTGGTATTTAGGACTGCACCTCCATGCATTGCAGAGTCTGAATTCAGTGTGCTGCAGAGGCTCAAAGCCCCTCTGGAACACTGCAGCCCAGGTGCCACAGGGTGTATGCTCAGGAAGGCTCCTTTTTACACCCCAGCTTGCTAGAAAATGTCCCCAGAGCTGAGTGCCAGTCCATCCAGCAGCACCATTCTTAGACATCTGAGGTGCTTGATTTACCGATTTGTTGTAGAAACGCAACTTTTGTTAGTCTGGTGACTATTTACTGAGGCACTTAGTTTTGTGAATTTCTGACTGGGTCTTCCTGGCATGCTTTAATTATTAAAGTTCCTATTGAGCTGGCAGAATAAAGAAAGAGGTGTTCCAAGAAGTGCATCTTGCTACAAATTTCATTTTGTGAAACATTAGGTCATTCTTTGTGGCCTCTAGAGCTCATATGAAATGTAAAGATTTTCTTTTCCCCCTTTAATCAATAGCATTTGCTACTGCTAATTCTGTCATTCAGGTTATTGACTGCCAGTCATTCCTACCTGTTTCCCGAAGATCCTTCAAGAAAGTATAAGATATGAGGTTATCTGATGATGTGAATATGCAGTTCTTCTGAGTCCTGGTACCCATTCACTTTTGCCTATTCATACATGATGCACGAGGAGCAAGCCTCTTGCTTCCATATGAAAGGTTACGGAATTTATCACTGTAAATTCCTGGGAAATATTAGGTTGAATACATAAATAAAATGAAATGAAAAACAAATAAGACTGCAACATAACAAGTGTAATGGATGACAGAAAATATGGCTCCGTGTTAGGTGACCCTTTTCCTTGCATCAGAGAACTGTAAAGACAAACATGTTTGGTAATGACATTATAAAAAACACCTGCTTACGGATCACTTTGTGCTTTTTGAGTCACATAACTTTGCACTGGGAAGTACTTTCAGAGGAGAGTGATTCTGATTCCCTTCCTGGCTCAGCTAGGATTTATTACTCTGCTTTTCATCTGGTACACCAGAGGTGCAGAAACCCTTAACACAAAACCAGCTACAAGTGTCCTGTCACTGCTTCTGTCACTCAAAGTGCCTGGCTGCTGTATCTTATGCAGTTTGGGATGTAGTGAGACAACAGAAACTTCCTCTGGGTCAGATTCTTGAAAAGATATATTTTGGCTTGAACCAGCATGTGAAGGGCCATTAGATGTCTTAACAATTCAGGCTCTGCCAACTGCTGAAGACTGAGGATTTCATGACAGCCTGGTGACTGCTGCTCTGTGGCTACAGCACAGTAGTCTGTTGGACTAAAGCAATTAAACATTAAGATTCAAAGAGTTTAAGATGTATTTTTATTTTTCAGTCAGATGTGACTTAAAGCTTATCTCTAACCTCTCATGTATTACAGGTCATAATAGTATAGACCCTCTTGAGTCTCAACAGTGCAGGTTCCCACCGGCAGTGTTATGCTGATAGTGTGGAGGAAGATGCCCAAACCCCTGAGCAGATGAAGCCCATTAGCACAGGATGCCTCAGTTTTAATAGATGAAAAATAACTCTTAAAGGTTGTAGTGGAGATATGCATTGTATGGAGATACACACTGATATGACCCTGAAACATCAGATGTTAGCTGGGCAATAGTCCAACTCCTTTACATTCCAGGCCCTTTGTCTTGTGGAAACTGATTATGGATCAATAGTGCACTCTCAAAGGGGCTGCTGACTTTAAATAGATTTTTACTTGTAGACCTGCAGCTTCAGCATAATAAGCTGTTAATTTGCTTTACATATCTGAGTCTCCCATGTCTCTGCCACTCTACATCCCATATGCTTCCCTTTCATTCCTAGCCTTTCCCTTCCACATAACAGGTACATGTTTTTCCCTCCAGTAGCATTTGGGATGATCTTAGGTAACTTCGGTGTACAAAACAAAAGAACTACGTCCAAAAGGAGATGACAGATGTACAGATGTATTCTATCAGCTTCATTAATTCTTTCATCCTGCTGATTCATTCTGCAATGCTTGATGTAGCATTGAGGTCACTTCAATACTCAGCTGTTAATGCATGGACAAGCAGTCAGAACCCCAACCTTGTCCAAAACGAGGTACCTTTTCTGTGCTTCTTCCCAGCCTTTTCTACGATGAATGCACCACCTTGAGAAGGGATCATCTCCTCCTCTGAGAACAGCATGCCCACTGAATTACAATCATACTAGGAAATTCTTGCCCCAGAATACCCTCTGTATCCAGAGACAGTCTCAAACCTACTTGGCTGCCTCTAGACTTTACTTACTTCTTGTGCTCCCCTGTTCTAACCTTGCATTTTCTGGCTCTTATAATGAGAATAAGTGTAATGCTAGATCATAGCTGGAAACATAGCTCCAATGAGAATAAGTGTAAGGCTAGATCATAGCTGGAAACATAGCTCCTCGATGGGAACCAGTATCATTTGGTATTCCTTTAGGAAACAAAATCTGCCCTCAGCCATCCTCTGTACAGGGAGGCAAAAGACTCAACACTAAGCATGCTTAATAAAAATACTCTGAGATGCTCTGATGTAGCTGGAGTTACCTACAAGCTGTGCAGACTGGAAAGTGTAAGGCTAGATCATAGCTGGAAACATAGCTCCTCGATGGGAACCAGTATCATTTGGTATTCCTTTAGGAAACAAAATCTGCCCTCAGCCATCCTCTGTACAGGGAGGCAAAAGACTCAACACTAAGCATGCTTAATAAAAATACTCTGAGATGCTCTGATGTAGCTGGAGTTACCTACAAGCTGTGCAGACTGGAGCACTGTTGCTGAATACTGCTGACAATCCATATACTTGTTCCAGCCATCCTGTGCCAGCAGTGCTCTCCCTTGACCTGCATATTAATAGCAATCCATCTCACACAAATCTAGTGCTAATCTAAACTCATGGTAGTGGTGAGCTTTGCCTTCTCACCCTACCACTGTTCTGCATGAATGTACTTACTAGGCTTTATTTATTTTCATAGTAAACACGATTCTGGAAAAAGCTTTCCTATGCCCTCTGCTGGTTTTCCAAGGCACACATTTTCAGCTGAGTGTTAAAACCTCCTGTAAAATACCAGTGGGTACCCATACCTCTCCTCCATTTTCCTCTGATTAAAGTGCAGCAACACGTATAGGACAGAATTATAGGTGCATATTCTACAAATTACCTCCTTCTGCTTCCCTGTGACCTGCTAAATGACTACCAACTTTCATGTTTCCTTACCTGCATGTTTTTCCGAACTAGACTGTTCAGGAAATTCAGGCAATCCCCATCTTTGCATAAGCAGCAAACTTTTTTGAGCAAGTCTGCACAGAGAACAGGAGTTTCCTTTGGTTCCCTTTCATGTTGAGGTGAGCAGCAAACTCTGTGCACCTTCAGCCATTTGCCACTGGAACAATTATCTCCCTGCATTTCTGCCTTCACTGCCAGGACTCCTTTAACACCTACTATTAAGATTTTAGCAATTGTACTAGATTATGCCCAAAACTCATCCAGAATAATTCTCTTGTCCTTAATGTAAGTTTTGTATATTCCACAAGTGTTTTCCAAAAGCTGCAGACTGAATACCACACTGATGACCACTGCTTACTTATTCTGGTATTCAAAGCCAGTTCTGCTGGTTTCAAGTTAACATTCAGGTTAAGAAGCCTAACCCTTCTATTTCTGCATTTTTGTGGCATTTTATTTTGCCCTACATATAAAGACAATCTAACTTGTCCATAAGCATATGACCCTTTGATAGTAATCTTTAACTTCAAAGAAAAAGATATGAGCAGTTCCCAATGGCCAGATGTTGAGACTTGACAAATACAAGTAGGATATACCTTCAGTGATAGAAATCCATACTGTAATTGCAAGCTGGGCCAGGTTACGAGTGTAATAAAGGATATGTGGTCTTAAGATTCACAAAGCTCGAGCCACATAGCTGAGACCAAGTGTCTTTCTGCTAAGTTTGACAGTGAAGCCCGAAAACCCAGAGCAAACCCTCTAGAATGAACTCAAATGTGTGCTAGATGCAGCTAGTGATACACAATGGCATTAACTCAGCCTTGCCAAGAGAATGGAGGCACTCATTAGTCAACTCAACTTTAGTTTAAGATTTTGGATGTGAACACAGCCCTTCTTGAGAATCTCTATGATTCAGTTTTCCCTTTACTCAAATCTGTACCTATTTTAATGAATTAGTCAGTTGACTTATTAAATGCTGTAGCCTGCATTACTGATCAAGTTCTTTCTTCTCAAAGCAGGAAAGCAAAAACTTCCAAGGCAGTGGAAGTTAGTAAAAAAACCAAACCCCACCAACATGCAAAACACGACAGACACACCCACAAACAACAACAACCTCCCTCCCTGCAACATGCAGCTCCATTGTGAAATTATCACTTTCCTGAGTCCCATAAACACACCACTCTCAGAAGTGCTGATATACCAATGATACTACTTTTTCTGGACTTACCTCTTAGGGAGACTTCAGAGGTCAAAATACAGTGTTCATTGATAAAGTCTCTCCCTCCCATTCCCAGGGATATCATGCACACACCATTCACATGAGGGGAAGAAAATACGTATTAAAATCATACCATTGAAAGCCACTACTCAGTAATCCAGAGTAATCCTAAAATGCAGAAGTGCAATCTGAGTGTATCTAGCTGCAGCTGCCTTCACAATGGACAGGCAAGGCAAATCAACAGCCATTTTCCTGTGGCATATGCTCAGAGTCCAGCATACTACAGTTTTGAGCAGTTTTTAACAAATGAAAATTCTTTAAATTCAGTGTAAAACAACTGCACTGTAAATTATTAATCCAGCCCTGAGCTGGACCATTAGGCAAGTACAGTCAACTTCTGAGGGCAATATTAATCCTGGACTTGTATTTTCCATCAGTGCATTTCTTGAAACAATTATCATGTGACCTTCCACAAATCTTTGCTCTCATATTTTCACCTCAATAGTGCCAGCTAGAAGTCCAAAACACCCAGCTAGCATATGTCTGGCACCACAACTGAAAACATTCAATACACTCCATCTGAAGCTTTTGGATCTAGGATCTTGTCTTGGCCTCAACCTGTCTGTAGAAGTGGAAACTGAAAATATTCAGACAAATGACAGTGTCAACTGCCCCACAGAAATGGACTGCACAGAGATGGGCAGCAAGACTACACATGGATCTTCATTCATAGCCATGGCTACTCTGCCACATATTCCACTGAAGATATTTTACGTTAGGCCAACCATCATTTCACCGGAAGAGACAAGTTCCCTGGTCGTAGACAGGAAAGCACACCAGCACACACATCAGCATTTGATAGGTCACCAAGTCCATTTTAATAACAGAATCCACAACCCAGAAATCATTAAATCCCACTTCCCACAACCAGCTGCATGCAGCTCTCTTGGGAACTCAAAATCTGACTTGCATCCGGAAATGCATTTGCTTTGTAGCATTGTTACTCATTCCTGTCTTGAGCATCCACTTGGACTTCATCCTCTGCAGGTACTGCATATCGCGCTGCTGAGCGGCGACAGCCCCTTCAGGGAGAGAGGAGGAAGAGAAAGAGGGATCAGTGTCTGTAAGCTTACTTACTACTTATATGCAAGCCAGGTGATCTGTCCATGTACACCGGCAGTTAGCTCTATGTTTTCCTTCCCATACTAGCACACTTCTTTTCATTTTTCCCTGGGAAGGCCAGTTTGCTCTATGAATACCCATGGCTGTGATTAAGGGGAAAGGTTGTTTTGCAGTCCAAAGAATGATTCTTTTATTTCAATAGGGGTTATAGATCACACCACTGTTCCCCAACTAGAAAAGTATTCTGACAAAGCATAGTTTATGTTACACCAATTAAATAGCAGAGTGGTGGTTCTGACAGGCAGAAACCAATAAATCTTAGGAAGTCACCAAATATCACAAACATGCATGCTGATGGAATGAAAAGCTTGCACAGAAGCTGTGCTGGATTTTAGGCCCAAACAACCTTGTATAACTTATTCTGCCCAGATGTCAGGAATGAAAGGGCACCAAGTGGAAGACAAACTACTGCATAAACCCCACATGTAAAACAAAGCTGACCTATTGAACTGTGGAGTGATGACATCCTAGACCTTTCTCCTCGGCAAAACCCTCACATGGTCACTTACCTGTCTGACCTGTCCATCCCAAAGCTCTGTACTGCTGCAACACCCGACCCACTGCTTTCTTGTTTTTCGCAACAGCCACCGCTCTTGACAGGCCAAATCGTTGCTTGTAGTATCTCATTAAGGAACGATGACCCACTCTTGCACCTGTTCAGAGGACAGGACACCTTATTATGCATCATGAAGCAGCTTCTGAAATGGTGCACTCAAGCACATTGTAAAAAAACTACAGAAAACCCCCATGCTGAGAAATGCTTTTAAAAGGACCAGAACCTTTAAAATGTTAGGGCTATTAGGAACTCAATATAATTACTTTGAGAGCTGCTTGAATTAAAAACACAAAGAGTACTCTTGTTCAAGAGGGCCTTAGCTTGGCTAACAAACAGGCAGTTATCAGAAAAGAAAATTTTAATTAGTGGAATGAGCAGAGAGGCAAGACTATTTCAAGTAACCAGGGAAGTAACTTGCTGACATTCAGGAAATCTTCTGTAACTGCATAATTGGCAGCATTTTTCAGAACGAAAGGGCTGAGGTCCCCTCATACAAAAACATAAAATAAATGCAAGCAAGAGTGCCAAATACTAAACAAGGCAAGAGAAAGGCTGTTTAATAAATTAATTTACTGAAATAGTTTATTAATTTAGTTAGCAGCTGGCTCTCTGAAAAAAAAAAAACCCTACATGAGATAACCTAAGTTGTAGTGTCTCCAAGTTGCACTAAAACAAGATATGGAAACTCTTGGAGTATACCATGACTACCTCTTTATTAACATGGGACAAAGTGGGCAATAGAACCCACTGCCCCAGTCCACTTATACATCAGTGCTGAAGAAGCTGAACTACTTGGTAGTGGAAATAATGGAAGGTGAGGACATAACTCCAAAAACACTTATACACCAAATTACCTTCTCCCTTGCAAAAGGAAAACACAGTGAGGGCCTATGCTGCAGGTAATGGCTACAGCTATGCAAAATGCAGACAAATTACGTTGCAACACAAACCCTATCCCTACCTGAAGGAAGGATCAGCTCCATGGTGTCATCATCATAATCCAACTCTTTCTCTGCTGGGCGCTTTCCAGGCACTTCCACATCTTCCCCATCCTCGTGATCAGGGTAACTGCTCCTGTGGAAGAGCAGCAGTACAGTTTATACACGGTGAGCACCCAAGCTATCCAGACCCACTTTACAAAAGAACTGCTATGCACAGCTATAGCAAGACACAGACACTGTCATGTTTCACCTACCTTAGTTTGAGAGTTCTTCCCAGCAGCACCCTGCCCTGAACAGAGACTAGAGACAAGGAACACCCTTCCTCCATCCTGTTCTGTAACTCAGCACAGTTCTGCTGCTGCACACTCAGCAGTGACTTATGGTGAAAAACCACCACAGTGCAGCGCACCAGCTCTACACAACTAATGAACAAGTGCTCGCAGAAGCTTTACTAAATTCACCTGTTACCACAATATGAGGCATTTCTGATCAAAATGAACACAGCTTAGGATAAGCTACAGGAAGTTCAACAAGAGGCCTCTAAATCACAGCAGGCCTGTTAAAACTCCAGTTATTTATAAAAAAATATATAAGAAATCCACAGTAGGTACCAAGTCTGCAGTCTGCCTAAAAGATAATGGGAGAGTCAGTTATGCTGTTTTTGGGTCTTTTTGCACTGAAATCTAAATTCAGTAACAACAAACATACAAAACAGAATTCAAAATGTATTTTCATGTAGGACTGGTAATAGGGCTCACAGAAGAGAACAAACTATGGTGTTATGCTTACCTAGAAAAGTGGTGAAACCAGAAATGGGACAAAATTTTAAGAATGAATGATAGTTTCTGGTATAATATTTAACTGTCCTTTTGTCTGTCCCCATCTGTGCTGCACTCAAAGGAAAAAGTGTCCTCACCTAAAATCATAGAAGTCTGCAAATTCCAGGGCAGCATCTCCATCTGTGAAGAGTTTGCAGTGGCTTTTATCATTCATGTGAGCCTGTACTGCTTCCGTAGAGTAGAAGGACTTCCCTTTTTCATTGCACCAGATGCAGATTTTCCCAACACCAACTTTCTCTCCTGCAGAAAACATTGGCACTTCTATTGGTCTGAACAGAACCTACCTAGTCAGTAATTAACATTTCTGTAACAAAGGCTTCCCAGCTTGCAGGCAGAGAGATCAAGAGCCTCAATCCCTGCATTTCCAGAAAAGCCCTGCTGTTCCTACACCTTGACCATAAGGCCCCATCAGGGACAAGTCTGTGCACTGGAAGACCTCTTGTGATGGGGTATGGATCATTAAGTAGTCTCAACAACAAATTCAGACTTCCAATAAATTTTTCTAGCCAATACTCTGAAATTATTTTATTCCTATCACTTGTAGGTTTTGAGGAAGATACACTTTTTTCCTAGCTTTTCGCTCCCTTACAAGTACTGTAAACCGATGAGGCAAATATTTGCGACTAACTAGTAGGATAACACAGTTCACATGCATGATTTAGGAACAGGATTTTGTCCCAAATATCATGTTATCTGAACAACTTTCTCAGCATCAGAAAACTACACAAGACCTATAAGGTACAGGACCACATGCTTGCTCAGTGGGGTTTCCTCGCACTCTCCCTGGAAAGCCTGTGGTCCTGCTCATGATCAAAATACTGAGCTAGACAGCACTCAGATTTTATACTAAAAACTCCAACAACACCCCAAAACATTTTGTGTCATAACCAAAACAAAACAATATCAGCAGGTAATTATCCTGACCAAAAATCAAAGAACATTTACAGGCATACCTAGGTACTTGATTAGTCCTCTGAGATCCACAAGGTACTCTATGTCTGGAATAAAGAAGCTGTGAATTTTTGTCATATGGGCCACATTTTTGGTGAGAGACCTTGAATGATGGGGACAGAACAAGCAGTCTGTGACTGGAATGGCCCCAACAGCAGGAGGACATTCAGCTCCTGCCTGTTCCTCCTCTTCTTCTTCCACACCTTCCATCTCTTCTTCAGAGCTGATGTCTTCATCAGAATCCATATCTTCCCAGTCTTTTAAAGGAAGTTTAAAAAAATTATTATTTATATGATTACTTCTCTCAAGCAAAACAAGTCCCAATTAAGTTAGAAAAAGCCATCATAGCTGCAAGAGTAGAAAACAGAGTATTTTCTAAGTGCCACACAGTCAATACCAGGTGCAAGAATATACCACTGCCAGTAAAACACATTTCTTTGAGATGCACAGCAAAGCTGAAGGCTGCTCAGAAAAATGCTGGCAAATCTGATACTTTTCCCCCTCCATTTTCTCAACTATTAACACTTTGCTGCTGTTTTGAGGCCTTAAATTTAGCTCATAACAGCACAAGAA
This sequence comes from Acanthisitta chloris, assembly GCF_000695815.1. NCBI lineage: Eukaryota > Metazoa > Chordata > Aves > Passeriformes > Acanthisittidae > Acanthisitta > Acanthisitta chloris. The sequence continues at coordinate 14,950 of NW_008652794.1, forward strand.
GTGTGGCTCACAAAAAGCAAGACAACTCTGTCAGCATCAGGAAAATACCCATTTCCAGCAGTGACTCAGCAGCAACGGAAAACACACTCCTTTTCACACATACATCTTTCACAACTGGGAAGAACAAAGCCAGCTGTCACACATATACTATGTTAAACGTTGTACTAACCAAGACATACTAACAATTTTACACATTTGCAGGATTACTGCAGAGCTCATGAATGGATAAGCCATCTGATTATACTGCTGTAGGCATCTGGGTGCAGAAATCTTTTCTAAGGAGTTCAGATCTGGGGCAGTGAGCATTTCCCAGTACTCTATTCCTACTGGTCCCGTAACAAATGCCATCTGGCACAGAGCCTTTGAGGACAGGTAACATGGTGCTTCCCAGTGTTCTGGGCTGCTAACTGGAGATCTTTGCTATAGAGACAGTTTGATAACTTTTAAAGCCTGACACTGAACTAACAGGAGTTGTAGGAAATATCCCTGGACAAACACTTAAAAGGAAAATTAACATTCAGAAACCTACTGAGATTTTAGCATTACAAATCAGGACTAACACAATTAATACAAGACAGGTGCAAGTTGGCTCCTTCTTTAGGTCTTAGGATGCATGTTCAGAGGTAAATGTTTCTTCTGTAGAACAGACTCCCTGAACTGCAACTGAAATTTAAACTGCACAAAATTGCTGTGCCAGATGTAGTACCATGACACAGTGGTTTCAGTAACGAACCTGCATGAAGTTGCACCTCATTCATACCTGTCCCCTTGCTACAGCTGAATTGCCCCATTCACTGCTCCAATAGATGTGTTTGGAGCTGCACTGTCAACTACAGCACTGAAAGCATCCAGGTTAAAAATAACCCTTTTCTGGAAACTCTGATCTTTTCAGTTGTCTGCTTTCCAGACTGACCTCCAACAAAGGGCTGTATTCACAGCAACAGGCAGTTAGGGTGGCAACTCTTAAACCAATTTTAGTATCTATGTCACACACTGAAAAAGCTATGCCACAGTCAGGCTAACAAAGAAAGTTTCTCCTCTGGCCTTGGTGGGCAGGGAAAAACCAAACCAACTCCACTCCTACCTCCCTTCAGAAAGTTTCTCCTTTGGCCTTGGTGGGCAGGGAAAAGCCAAACCAACTCCACTCCTACCTCCCTTCAACAGATCAGCAAAGTGACTGATGGGACAACAGCAAATGATCATGACTGGATTTTTGTTCATTTGTTTTTCAGAAGTACTTTTAGGGCAACCTTTTACATCACCCTTCTTTAAAGGAAACTTACTCTGAATTTTTTTGTGAGAACTAGTGCTCCCGTTAGTAACTGTTTATATTCACCCTTTATACGCATTAGTATCCTGCTGTAACCTGAACAGGTGGCAGCTCAGACACTAACAGAGTGCTGAACTGCAAACATGGGCCAGCCTTAATTCCTTTGTAAAGCTGAAAATTTAATCAGCAGCAAGACCTTGTGTGACGGAAAATCCTGCACTACAGAAATAGGCAGCGGCTTTCGCACAAACCATAGCTTACCAAGTTACCTCTTGACAGTATGTTTGTTGCCTTACCTTCTTCATTATCCTCTTCTTCCTCTGCTTGTTGCTTGGCCAGCTTCTTTGCTTGCTGTTCATACCACTGCAGTCGTGGAGGTATTTCTGGTCGCTCTCTGCTCTGTGATAAGCTGGTGCTTTCCATAGGAACTGGAGACCTACTTGGACTACTAGGAAGTAAAGGTGCTTTCTTTGGAGATGAAGATGGCTGAGCTCTGATGGCTTGCTGAATAGCTGTGTTCATTTCATCTTTGTTTACACTCTCTGGGGCCAGTCCCTTTTCCAGGTTCTTCTCATTTAATATTTTCACCTTCTTGCTAACATCTTGAACAGCTTTCTTCTCCAACTCCAAGTGCTTCTTCGACTTCAGGTGATTCTCATAAGCATTGAAGGTGGAGAATCTCTTGCTACAAACTGTGCAGTAAGTGGCAGTGACTTTGTTCTGCTCCTCTGTCACAGCTCTCTGTGCCAGGACTCTCTCCTGGAAATTCTCAGCAGTGACAGGAGGCATGTCAGCCACTTTGCGCTTCAGGTTGTACCTGTGCCAGTCAGTTTTGTAATGGGCACGCTGAATGTCACCATCCTTGAAAGCCACACGGCAAGTGATACAAGTGTACGTTGCCATTACTGGAAAGTGGGAAAAACATAAAATCACGTTAAAAACAATCAAGTAGCAGCCACAAAAAAACCCCAACGCAACATCCTGATGGCCTTGATGTAAGGCTGTGTAAGACACACAGGTCTTGTACAGCATGGAATGTATTAAACACCAGCATTAGCAGAGAGTGTGTTATGCATGAGGAGGAGCAAAGGAAGAAAAAAAGAGAAGACTCTGATGTAGTTACCACAGGTTACTTGTACTACAGCAGTATCTGAGCAACCCAGCTCTGGAGGTAGAACCCACTGTGCCGGTCAGGACTCAGACGCAGGCTAGGGCTCCCAGTCCCAGCAACAGTGTTGTGAAAACTCTACCCTGTTTACTGAAGATCAGAAACTAAAGGTTCTTAATTAAGCTCCTATTCTGTCAGTTGTAAGCCTTTGACAAGACTAGTGATTGCTCCAAAATAAGGGTAAAAAGGGAAAACCTGCTTTTGGGCCTATTTACCATTTTCCACAGCCTCATCAAATGGAAAAAAACCCAAGAAGTTACTGCATTTAAACATAAAGGCCTCTTACCTATTTTGGAGCAGTGCATGTAATGTCAGCAACACTTCACCCTGCCTGTGTTCACCTGGAGATGCAGTCAGTCATGCCTAGGTCTAGCACCTGAAGCCATTGCTAAACCTGGTCTTCCTCCACTTCCCACCATCCAGCTGAGCTGTGTTACTGGGGCTACCACAGGACAACTGGAGAGCAGTGACCTGTCACTGATGCTATCTTTTCCAAAGCCATACATTTCCTTCCTCCTCAGTGCTCAATGAAACTTAACTTTTCTAAAAACAAAGCTGATGGAATCTCTTGAACACTCTAAAAGCAAAGAGAAAAAAAGTGTGTTCTAACTAGAGATACAGAAGCCACTCTCACCTTTCAACTGATTCAGAAAGACTATGGCTTAATCTGGAAAAGAAAGAATACACCAGGAGGAGGAGGAGGTGTGAAAGCAGGCAGAGGAACAGTGACAGGTGGGACACTGAAAATAAAGGCTATACTATTTTATTCAAGTACTGTAAGCACCCATGCAGTGTAACAGACACTTCTCCTTTCACAGAAAAAGCGTATTTTCTGCCCTCCATGCAGTGTAACAGACACTTCTAGTTTCACAGAAAAAGCGTATTTTCTGCCCATTGAGGCATCTCAATTGCTCCCTGAAGCACCTCCCTCCCAGCTGTGGCACTCCCTGATCCTTTCCCAGCCCCAGCAGCAATCTTACTGCCATAAACCAATCAACACAGAGCCACGCTGGCTGCTGATCACAAACTTCTTGCAGAGATGTCAAGGCCAGGACAGTCTGATCCAGTTCATGACATGCAGACAGTGGCTACACACTGAATTGCCACAGTGGTATTTAAAAACACCTTAAAATACACAGATCAGAAGAAAAGGTATGATACTGAGAGGATATAAAGCCATAAATAAACCTTCACCTCTGACTACTAAGTGGAGAAGTGTTTATAACTCAAACTGCATAAAGTTGAAAAAGCATTCACAGAATCCCATGTAGTTACACCAGTGCTTCCCATTTCCACCTACATTTCTAGCTGCCCCTTCAAATCCCAAAACTGAAATGCTGAGTCTTACCTTGTTCAGGGAAAAGGAAACCCGAGGCACCCACAAGGCTGCAGCCCATGGCACAGCCAAGCCCGACAGGACAAACCGAGTTCTCCCCAGCCAGTCTTTATTACTGCTCGTTTTAGCGACTTGCAGCTGAATTTAAACTGAGCCCTGAGGCTAACTAACACAAGGCAGAACAACCTCACCCATGGGTGTTTATTATATGGACACCAGAAGTGAGG